>NC_057804.1:550504491-550555328 GCF_018294505.1 Triticum aestivum
GTTTTATTTTTTTCTATTTCTGCAATTTGTTTTTGATTTGTTTTAAATATCAAATCATTTTATAAAATCCTGGAAATAAATATGGGTGCTTTCTGAATTATTCCAGTGACCCTTATCAATTTCCAACATTTATTTGAGCATTTAAAATATTTATAGTATTTAAATGCCCAAAGTCAAATACAATATGATTTAATTCAAAAATCCAAAAATGACCTAAGGATATATTCATCATTTTTGGCAGAGGTTTCCACCTTAACCAGAAATCATGAACTTTTCTTAGGGGCCTTTTGGGTTTATTGAAAAGATTTTAACTTACCCTAGTTGAGTTGATTTAATGCTAGGGTTTGAACATCCCCATTTCAATTTTAGGCAAAATTTAAACATGATGCAACACATGACTAGCTAGCTCAGAGCATTACCAGAAGCTAGGGATGTGACAACAGTACTGACGACTTGTCCTGTGGCTGCGATGTAGAGCAACAGAGGCTCTTTGCTGATTGGAGCAGCAAGCACCGGCTGGGTGGAGAGCAGAGCTTTTAGCTCGGCAAACGCTGCATCAGCTTCTGGAGTCCACTCGAACTTGTCAGCCTTCTTCATCAGTCGGTAAAGAGGCAGTGCCTTTTCACCGAGTCGTGAGATGAATCGACTTAATGCGGCCAAGCATCCAGTAAGCTTCTGGACATCGTGCACCCGCACAGGGCGTTTCATTCGGAGAATAGTGCCAATCTTCTCTGGGTTAGCGTCGATTCCCCGTTCGGAAACGAGAAAACCGAGTAACTTGCCACCAGGAACTCCAAATGTGCACTTTGATGGATTGAGCTTGATATCATACCTTCTGAGGTTGGCAAATGTTTCGGCGAGGTCAGCGAGCAGGTCGGAACCTTTTCGTGACTTGACAACAATATCATCCATATAAGCTTCCACATTCCGACTGATTTGAGTGAGTAGACACTTCTGAATCATTCGCATAAATGTGGCTCCGGCATTCTTGAGGCCGAATGGCATGGTGATATAGCAGAAGCACCCGAATGGAGTGATGAAAGCTGTTTTTACCTCATCGGGCCCGTACAGACGGATCTGATGGTACCCGGAGTAAGCATCTAAAAAAGACAACGTCTCGCATCCCGCGGTCGAGTCAACAATTTGATCTATGCGAGGGAGAGGAAAGTGATCTTTCGGGCAGGCCCGGTTGATGTGCTTGAAATCAATGCACATTCGGAGCGACTTGTCCTTCTTAGGAACCATGACGACATTAGCGAGCCACTCGGAGTGGTATATCTCGGATAAATCCTGCCGCCAACAGTCGAGCCACTTCTTCACCGATGGCCTTTCTCTTCTGGACAGCGGACCGCCGAAGATGCTCTTTGACTGGTTTTGCAGACGAGTCGACTCTTAGGCGATGCTCAGCCAGTCCCCTGGGAACACCTGGCATGTCAGCGGGCTTCCATGCAAAAATGTCCCAGTTCTCACGGAGGAACTGGATGAGCGCTTCTTCCTATTTTGGGTCGAGTGTTGTGGAGATGCGGGTCGGAGCTGCTTCGGGGTCGGTCGGGTGAATGTGAACAGGCTTTGTCTCACCGGACGACTGGAATGCAGACTCTGTGGTGGGCTTCTTGGATCGCAGCAAGTCACTCGGATCTGCGTTTTGCTTGTATTCTTCGAACTCGACCGCTGTCACTTGGGAATCGGCAATCTTGGAGCCCTTCTGAAAGCACTCCTCTGCCTTTTTCCTATCACCGGTGACAGTGATCACACCTTTGGGACCGGGCATCTTCAATTTGAGGTACACGTAACATGGTCGAGCCATGAACCGTGCATAGGCTGGTCTCCCCAAAATGGCATGATATGCACTTTGAAAATCCACGACCTCAAACGTCAACTTTTCTTTGCGAAAATGCTTCGAATCACCAAACACTACGTCCAAAGCTATCTGGCCGAGTGACTCGGCCTTCTTCCCTGGTATAACTCCATGAAAGCTCATGTTACTAGTGCTCAGTCGGGACATCGGAATGCCCATACCTTTCAATGTGTCTGCATATAACAGATTCAGCCCACTTCCACCATCCATCAGCACCTTTGTCAGTCGAGTGCCTTCGACAACTGGATCGACCACCAATGCTTGCCTCCCAGGGGTGGCAATATGAGTCAGGTGATCAGATTGGTCGAATGTGATGGGTGTTTGAGACCACTTCAGATAATTTGCCTTTGCTGGGGCAACCATGTTCACCTCTCGGTTAATCACTTTCAGTCGACTTCTGCTTTCCACATCTGCAAAGATCATCAGAGTGGAGTTGATATGCGGATATCCTCCCTCACTGTCCTCTTTGTCTTCGGCCTTGTCCGACTCCTTCTCCTTGTCCTTAGACTGTTTTCCCTGAAACTGTTGGATCAGGAGTCGACATTGCGAGTGGTGTGCTTTGGGTAAATGATATTCCCCTCTTCGTCTTTCTTCGTGTGAATGTGACACGGCATATCCAACACGTCGTTCCCTTCTTTATCCTTTACCTTCTTGGGGTTCCAGGATCCTTTTGGTTTCCCCTTAAACTTTCCTTGAGTCACGGCCAGAGCCTCTCCAGGAGCTGCCGGTTCAGCCTTCCGCTTCTGTTTCCGACTGGTGTTTCCTTTTTCCGACTGACTTGGCTTGTGCTTACCGCTTCGGAGTCGGTCTTCTTCTTCGCCGTTGGCGTACTTGGTAGCAATCTCCATCATCCGACTCAAGGTCATGTCACCGGTTCGACCAAATTTCAAACTCAGTTCTCTGTTCTTGACGCCGTCTTTGAAGGCGCATACTGCCTGATGATCAGAGACATTTTCCACAGTGTGGTGCAAAGTGATCCACCTCTGAATATACTCTCTGAGAGTCTCATTAGCTTTCTGCACGCAGACTTGTAACTCTGTCAATCCAGCTGGTCGCTTGCAAGTCCCTTCAAACGTTCTGACGAACACTCGGGACAGATCTTCCCAAGTGTAAATGCTGCTAGGAGGTAATTGAGTCAACCATGCCCTGGCAGAACCTTCCAACATGAGGGGCAAATGCTTCATGGCCACCTCGTCGTTCCCACCACCAATCTGAACTGCCACTCGGTAGTCTTCAAGCCAAGTTTCAGGCTTAGACTCACCAGTGAACTTGCTGACTCCTGTTGCCAACCTGAAATTGGGGGGGGGGGGATAACTGCGGCTCTGATAGCTCTGCTGAAACATTCAGGACCAGAAACATGCACTCGACTGCTTGTGGGTACATCTCTGTCGAGTGCGCCTCGATGGGCTCTGTTCCGGTTGACCAACCCTTGCACGATAATGGATCGCGTGTCGAAGCCTGGCTCTCTGGGGTCAACTGGAACCCTACGCCCTGTACTGTACTGACGCCTATCATCTGGCTGCCGAGGAGCGTAAGACCCACCCCTCGGAGGGGAATAGGGCACTCGACGCCTATCATCTCGGTCGAGTCTGTCACCATATTGATCTCGCCGATTCTCACGCCCTTCGCGCCGCGGAGGCGATCTGGGGCTGTGAGCCGACTGAACCGTATTCACAGTGACGGGTCGACTGTGAATTCTGTTGCGCGACTGAGAGACGGCTGAATTCTGATCTCCTACTGCCCGGAGCAGATCCCTGATCTGCAGCAAACCTCTGCCAGCTTCCGACTGCGAAGGCTGGATGGACTCTGCTATACGGGTCGCAGCTGCTAAATTCTGAATTGGGGTTCGATATACCTGAGTCGGCGGGAAGAGTTGACGTCGACTGGTGTCGGGAACTCGTTGCCGCACGCGCTCGTCGAGTGCTCGCTGAAGGTTCTCCAGTCGAATGCGCTCGACCAAATTGGCCAGACGCGCCTCCTCCAAGGCACGAGCCTCAGGGGTTTCTCCTGCGATGGGAATACGCAGGGGATCCTCATTCCTGCGGCGAAGTTCCTCTCTTTGCAGAGAGTCGAGTGGCTCGGGCTGGTACTCTTCGTAGCCTCGTGCAGAGTCGCCGCCGTCACCTGCTCCACCACCACGGGCGAAGCCAGGAGGGCTGTGGGGCCCGTCGACCATCAAGATTTCCGCTGCTGGATCACTGCTTCCGCACTCGGATGCAGTCTCTACGGAGCCAGTCGACTGATCGAACAATCCGTAGAGAGATTCGTTGGGCTCGATTGCCGCAACTTGGGTAGTGGCCGATTGGCCAGCCACCGTGTGACTCACCCATCGCTGAAGCCTCGACCGGCCTGAGCGCTTGCGCTGGCGGGAGACCGGGAGGGTGGACGATGGAGGAGCTGACCGATACTGGGTCGACGGTTGCCGCAGCAGAACACCGCGGACACATGCGCGAAAATGCGTCGCACCGCGAACGGGGAGCGCATCTACGTCGAGTGGAGCCTCCTGGAGCCATGCGGAGTCGTCGGCGATGAAGGTGAGAGTGCCGAGACGGATCTCTTGACCCTCGACCAAAACTCCAGCAGACATCATGATGAAAGTACTCGGAAGAATCGCAACTTCTCCACAAAATCGCTAAAACACCTGCCCCACGGTGGGCGCCAACTGTCGTGGTTCTAAGCCTGACAGTAGAGTGGGGGGTAGGTATGGAGAGGCAAGGTCCTAGCTGTGGAGAGGTTGTAAGCACAAAGGATGTACGAGTTCAGGCCCTTCTCGGAAGAAGTAACAGCCCTACGTCTCGGAGCCCGGAGGCGGTCGAGTGGATTATGAGTGTATGAACTACAAGGTGCCGAACCCTTCTGCCTGTGGAGGGGGGTGGCTTATATAGAGTGCGCCAGGACCCCAGCCAGCCCACGTAGGAGAGGGTTTAAGGTGAGTTAAATCTGGGGCGTTACTGGTAACGCCCCACATAAAGTGCCTTTACTATCATAAAGTCTACTTGATTACAGGCCGTTGCAGTGTAGAGTGCCTCTTGACCTCCTGGTGGTCGAGTGAGTCTTCGTGGTCGAGTCCTTCAGGCCAGTCGAGTGAATCCTCGTTGGTCGACTGGAAGGCGACCTCTTCTAAGGATGTCCTGGGTTAAGTTACTTGGATCAGGTCCATGACCCTACCCTAGGTACATAACCCCATCACTTTCCTATTTGGGATCCAGATTAGCGCTGATACTGAACTGCTTGGATGAGTCGCCAGGAACGAAATCAACAAGCTTTGTGTCATCGGCCGATTTAAACTTCATCACCGGGTCATGCTCTGTCATGGGTTTTTTCAAAGACGTCACATCAGCCGGATCAACATTATCGTTGTAAAACTTCAACTCTTCTGATGCACACACCAACTCAGCATAAGTTGCATCTCCTTCTTCACACTCCAAGGCTACCTTCCGGGTTCCATGAACCATGATGGTCCCCTTGTAACCCGGCATTTTGAGCTGAAGATAAACATAGCACGGTCGCGCCATGAACTTGGCGTAAGCCGGTCGCCCAAACAGAGCATGATATGGACTCCTGATTTTGACCACCTCAAAGGTTAACTTCTCGGCCTTGGAATCGTGCTCATCTCCAAAGGCTACTTCCAGCCCGATCTTTCCCACTGGGTATGCTGACTTACCAGGAACCACACTGTGAAAAACAGTATAGGACTGCTTGAGATTCTTATCAGTCAACCCCATCCGATGGAAGGTCTCATAATAAAGGATATTGATACTGCTGCCTCCATCCATGAGTACCTTGGTAAACTTGTACCCCCCAACTTGAGGTGCCACCACCAACGCCAAGTGACCCGGGTTATCAACTCAGGGCGGGTGATCCACCCGACTCCACATAATGGACTGCTCGGACCACTGTAAATATTGGGGAATTGCCAGCTCAATGGCGTTCACTGCCCTCTTCTGAAGCTTTTGGTCCCATTTACACAAACTTGTGGTGAAGACATGATACTGCCCACTGTTTAACTACTTTGGATGACTCTGATACCCAGAGTGCTACTTTTGCTGACCCCCTTGGCTAGATTGTTGATTATAACCGCCTAGGCTACCTTGATTAAAGCCTCCTTGATTATTCTGGTGGTCCTGAAAACCGGAACTAGAGCCGCCACTTCCATGATTCGGACCATGAAAACCGCCGCCGCCTGAGCCGCCGCCCGACCCATGATTGCCATCAAATATGTTAGAATTCTTGAAAGCCCTCATGATTGTACAATCCTTCCACAGATGAGTGGCTGGCTTCTCTCGAGTGCCATGCTTCGGACATGGCTCCTTTAACAATTGTTCAAGAGTGGGACCTGACCCGCCAGACTGAGGAGGTGGCCTCCCCTTTCGCCATTGATTGTTGCCCTGTGCATTGGTATTAGCCACAAACTCTAAGCTACTATCAGCCTTACGTTTGTTGTTGCCACCTTGATTCGCCGGGTTATGTTGTGAGCCCTTTGCGTTGCCGTTCTTCTTTACCTTCCCTGCATTTCCATCATGAGACTCGACATCCTTGGTACTATTAGAGTCAGCATATTTGACTAGAGCTGCCATTAGCTGGCCCATATCATTACAATCGTGCTTTAGCCGCCCCAGCTTCTGTTTTAGAGGCTCAGAACGGCAATTTTTCTCCAACATTAAGACTGTAGAGCCGGCATCCATCTTATCAGAAGAATGTATTATGGCCTTGACCCGGCGCACCCAATGGGTTGTGGACTCACCTTCCTCTTTCCTGCAATTAGTCAAGTCTACAATCGACATAGGCTGCTTGCATGTATCTTTGAACTTCCGAACAAACCGCTCCTTTAATTCTGCCCATGAACCAATGGAATTAGGTGGCAGTTGAGGGAGTCCTGGATAAGGGGGTATCCGGATAGCCGGACTATATACTTTGGTCGGACTATTGGACTATGAAGATACAAGATTGAAGACTTCGTCCCGTGTCCGGATGGGACTCTCCTTGGCGTGGAAGGCAAGCTTGGCGATTCGGATGTAGATCTCCTTCTTTGTAACCGACTCCGTATAACCCTAGACCTCTCCGGTGTCTATATAAACTGAAGGGTTTAGTCCGTAGGACACGACAACAATCATACCATAGGCTAGCTTCTAGGGTTTAGCCTCTTAGATCTCGTGGTAGATCAACTCTTGTAATACTCATATCATCAAGACCAATCAAGCAGGAAGTAGGGTATTACCTCCATCGAGAGGGCCCGAACCTGGGTAAACATCGTGTCCCCAGTCTCCTGTTACCATTAGCCTTAGACGCACAGTTCGGTACCCCCTACCCGAGATCCGCTGGTTTTGACACCGACATTGGTGCTTTCATTGAGAGTTCCTATGTATTGTTGCTATAAGGCTCGATGGCTGCTCCAACCTTCAACAACTCTGTCCAGGGTGAGACTTTTCTCCTCGGACAGATTTTTGTGTTCGGCGGTTTCGCACTATGGGCCAACTCGCTTGGCCATCTAGAGCAGATCGATAGCTACGCCCCTGGCCATCAGGTCGGGTTTGGAAACCTAAACTACACTGCCGACATCCGCGGAGACTTGATCTTCGACGGATTCGGGAGCATATCAGGAGCGCCGGACGATCATGACGTGCATGACCTAGATCTGCCGTCGGACAGTATTCAGAACATCGCGCCTGCTACAGCTCCGGACTTTGTTTTAGAGCAGGTCGTGCCTTCCGAGGATGGGTGGATGGACCCCACCCAGGAGGCCGCACACTCATTGGTGTTGGAGCCGAACACAGACTCCGCTCCTAAGGAGATCTGTGTCTCCGGACCCCCGGACTTACCTTCGGTAGTAGGTCCTGGACCGCTTGCATCCATGCCCATCGAATCTGATTGGGCTCCAATAATGGAATTCACCGCCGCGGATATCTTCTAGCACTCCCCCTTCGGTGATGTGCTAAATTCATTAAGGTCTCTCTCTTTATCAGGAGATTCCTGGCCGAACTATGTTCAGCTCAAGTGGGAAGCAGGCGACGAAGAAATTCGTCACCCACCTAGCACCCACTTCATAGCCACGGTCGATGACTTGAACGACGTGCTTAACTTCGACTCGAAGACATCGACGGTATAGACGACGATGCGGGAGAAGAACAGGAACCACCGCCCACAAGGTGCTGGACTGCCACCTCTTCATATGATATATATATGGTGGATACTCCCAAAGAAAACAATGGCGATGAGGCAACAGGAGATAACCCCTCAGGGTAGAAATCAAAGCATGGGCGTCACCAGTGCCGCTCCAAGCCCCGCCACAACAACACCGACACTGGAGAAGAAAATCCAGATGGTGCTGAAGAGGAATACAATCCTGATCAACCCACCTTCGAGAAAGCCGAACAGGAACACAGGCAGGTCAGCCCAGACGAATAGGCGACGGACGGATACTTGGAGGACGATAACTATATGCCTCCCTCCGAAGACGAGGTGAGCCTCAGTGACGACGAATTCGGCGTACCAGAGGATCCCATAGAGCAGGAGCGCTTCAAGCGCTGGCTTATAGCCACTGCAAGAAGCCTGAAAAAGAAGCAGCAGCAGCTCCAAGCTGATCAAGATCTGCTTGCAGACAGATGGACCGAGGTCCTGGCGGCCGAGGAATACGGACTCGAGCCCCCTATCAGAGGATACCCAAAGCACAAATCACTATAAGAAGAGGCCGAAGAGCCTGAACTTCCAGCACAGGATGAGGCTGACCGGCCACCCTGTGGCCGGGATAAAATGGCATATCAGGCCGGATACCAGCCCGCACCCCCACGCCGGTTCACTACGGCCCGGGGCAATACACTGGACCTGCGAGACATATTGGAAAACAATGCAGGACAACCAAGATCGATCTACGAATCACGGGGGCGCGCCACAACCCATGACGCTGATCGTCATACGGGATACAATACTAATAAATTCGGCTGGGCCAAACATAACCGACTAGACCTAATTGGACTGCGTCGCGACATAGCCCGGTACAGAGGCGCCGCACACCCCCTCTGCTTCACTGATGAAGTAATGGAACATGAATTCCTAGAAGGGTTTAAACTCGTCAACATCGAGTCATACGATGGTACAACAGACCCCGCGGTGTGGATCGAAGATTTTCTTCTCCACATCCACATGGCTCGCGGTGATGACCTACATGCCATCAAGTATCTCCTCCTCAAGCTTAAAGGGCCAGCTAGACATTGGCTGAATAGCCTGCGAGCAAACTCCATTGGCAGTTGGGAAAATCTTGAGGACGCATTCCTCGATAACTTCCAGGGCACCTACGTGCGACCACCGGATGCTGATGACTTAAGTCACATCACCCAACAGCCCGGAGAGTCAGCTAGGAAATTCTGGACTCGGTTCCTAACTAAAAAGAACCAAATTGTCGCCTGTCCGGACACCGAGGCCCTGGCAGCCTTTAAGCATAATATCCACGATGAGTGGATTGCCGGACACCTTGGCCAAGAAAAACTGAAGTCCATGGCGGCCCTCACGACACTAATGACCCGCTTTTGCACGGATGAGGACAGTTGGCTGGCTCGCAGTAACGCCACACCAGGAAACTCTGGCACTTCAGATATCCGTGACAGTACCGGAAAGCCACGGTGCAACATACACAAACGTCGGAACAATGGCGACTATGTCGATGATATGCAGTCAATGTCGGATTCAGCAACTCCAAATCCAGTCAGCGGAAGAAGACATTCAAAAGAAACAATCTGGGATCGTCCATTCTGGACCGCATACTCGACCGCTCATGCCAGATTCATGGCACCCCCGATAAACCAGCCAATCACACTAACAGAGATTGCTGGGTGTTCAAATAGGCCGGCAAGACAAATGCCGAGAACAAGGACAAGGGGCTGCACAGTGATGATGACGAGGAGCCCCGACATCCGAACACTGGGGGACAGAAGAAATTTCCCCCCCAGGTGAAAACGGTGAACATGATCTATGCCACTCACATCCCCAAACGGGAGCGAAATCATGCACTTAGGGACGTCTATGCGATGGAGCCCATCGCCCCAAAGTTCAACCCATGGTCATCCTGCCCGATCACCTTTGATCGTAGGGATCATCCCACCAGCATCCGTCATGGCGGCTCAGCCGCATTGGTGCTTGACCCAATCATCGACAGATTCCACCTCACGCGAGTCCTCATGGACGGTGGCAGCAGCCTAAACCTGCTTTATCAGGACACAGTGTGCAAAATGGGCATCGATCCGCCACAGATCAAACCCACCAAAACCACCTTTAAGGGTGTAATTCCAGGGGTAGAGGCCCGCTATACGGGCTCAATAACATTGGAAGTGGTCTTCGGATCTCCGGATAACTTCCGAAGCGAGGAGTTAATCTTCGATATCGTCCCTTTCCGTAATGTCTATCATGCACTACTTGGACGAACCGCGTTTTCTCAATTCAATGCGGTACCACACTATGCATACCTCAAGCTCAAAATGCCAGGACCTCGCGGGGTTATAACAGTCAATGGAAACACATACCGCTCCCTCCGTACGGAAGAGCACACTGCGGCCCTCGCGGCAGAAGTACAAAGTAGCCTCCTTCGATAAACAGCCAATTCGACAACGACAACCCCGAACACCGCCAAGCGAGTCCGGAGCACCCCGCAACAGGACCGTCAGGCACGCCAGGAGCTCGATTAGCAATCCGGCCTCTACCCCAGCCCCATTCAGGCGGCGTTCGTTCCGCACGTACACAAATACGCGTTTAAAATACCATGGGCATAGGTGGAGGCGAGACGACAATGTAGCCTGCAGTGCGGTTCAGCCG
The DNA here is from genome assembly GCF_018294505.1 of Triticum aestivum. Taxonomy (NCBI): domain Eukaryota; kingdom Viridiplantae; phylum Streptophyta; class Magnoliopsida; order Poales; family Poaceae; genus Triticum; species Triticum aestivum. Next base: position 550,515,152 of record NC_057804.1, read on the forward strand.
CCATGAGGCCTGCATACCATTTTTATTTCTTTCTTTCAGGACCCTACTTTCGGGTAGCCCCTTCAGAGATATCGGATAACTGGACTCATTACAGGAGGGAACACCAAGGAGGCAAGAGGCTTTGCACACATGGGAGTGCCCAGGTGGTCTCTGTTAATGATCGTTATACCTGTTTTACATACCTGCATACAGCCTGCCCTTGGATAGGACATGTCAAATGGTCCTATTTGTTTTCGCTTAATGCATTAATTGTAAACATACGCCTTGACGTATTATACAAATAACAATGGGAAATTGTATAACAACGTCAGCTTCTTACTAATATCTTCATATTTTCCCTTGAATATTTATTTAATATTGCATCCGTACATTTTGGTACGCTCAGTTTTCCAGGGGCTTCTTATAGAGCCCCATAATACAGCAAGAAAAGTATGAACACTTTCGAAAGTGCGGCACCCCGAACTTATAGCATTATATGCATCAGCTCCGAATCATGTCTTGGGTCAATAGTTGGGTTAGCCTGGCTCCCTTGTTTTGGTACCTTACGTTCCATTATATCGGCTAAGGTAGCGTAGGGAGAACTACTGCGATTGTGTCCTGGTTCTTACGGACGAGCACCTCAGTAGAGAAAGCCGAAAACTGACCGTCATGATACGGCGAGAGCTGGTCGCTCTTCGCGAGGTACCAAATCCTTAAAGATTTTTTCCGCTTAAAGTGAGGAATCGGCCTTGCCCGATTTAGGTGTGTATAGCGCCCCAGTTCGGCCTTCCGAATACTAGGGGCTTCGCCGAAATTTAAAATTATAGACTTCTATGGCCAAGTGAGAGTTATAAAGCCGAATAGTTCGATTGCCTTGTTCGCTGCGCTAAACACCTCCTTAAATGACCAAGAATTTGGATAAAGAGTGTTTGGGTTTTCCACGAACACCCCAGTACTAGTTACAAGGGGGTGGAAGCCGATGACTGGCCTACTTTCAGATTTTGATAAACTGCCGCACAGAAGGTAATATTTTAAATCAAACAAAGCGTTATATAGCGCAAAGATACTCGTTCTCATATTACAAAGACGACATGAGTACATTCACTAAAAAATTATGTTCTTAGGACATTCATTTGCCACAAGCCGAGCGCCTTTCATAACGCCACCATAATGCTTTTCGGGGTAACGATGCTCCTTACCCTCCGGGGGTCCATCCTTCACGAGCTTCTCAGCACCCAGTTTGGCCGAATTCATCTTCGCGCGGGCAAAGGCCCGTCGGGCACCCTCAATACAAACAGACTGCTTGATAACTTCTAGCCATGGACAGGCATTCACCATCTGCTTTATCAGGCCAAAATAGCTGCCGGGCAGGGGCTCGCCAGGCCACATCCGGACTATGAGGTTCTTCATGGCCAGTTCGGCCACATTGTGGAGTTCGGCCAATTGCTTCAGTTGGTCACTTAGAGGCATTGGGTGTTCGGTTCCAATGTATTGGGACCAGAACAGCTTCTCCGTTGAGTTCCCCTCTTCAGCATGATAGAACTCCGCGACATCCGAAATGCTGCGTGGCAGATCTGCGAATGCCCCTGGAGAGCTCTGAATTCGTGTAAGTAAAAGAAATGACTCCTCCACATGCTTGCTTTGCATAAAGAATGCCTTACCCTCCGCTATCTTCTTGGCCACCTGGATCTCCTGGAGGGCCTTCTGGGCTTCGGCCTTGGCGTCTATCACGCTCTGGAGGGCCTTCACAAGCTCCGACTCTTGCATCTTGAAGTCATGCTCCAAGGACTCGAACTTCTTGCCGAGCTCCTAGAGCTCTTGTTATACCTCTCCCACCCGAGCATCTTGCTTCTCGCACTCGGTGCGCTCCGTAGCCGCCTTGGCTTCGGCTGCGGACATTGCTTTCTTCAGGGCAGCTACTTCGGTCGCGGTTCCTATCAAAAACCACGATGCTTTTTGTTAGCATCATCACTTTTTTCTCCTCTATACGAAACAGGGACGGGGTTTCACTTAACTTTGTTCTCCTTGAGCGGCTTCTTCATGAGGCCGAGCTCTTCTTCGGCCTGCCCCAAGGCGCGCTTGAGTCCGGCGACCTCAGCCGTGCGTGCAGCAGTGGTCAGCAGCAATGCCTGTTTGTTCACATAAGACAAATACTATTAGCTTCCTGTGGTTTTTTAATTGACCCTCCATTTGGTTTTTTCTCCCGAACACCAACCAGAGTATCAGGGGCTACTGTCTATTGGGTGATATTTCCTCACACTTTTTTGTTACTTACCAAAAAGCCTGTTAGTAGGCTGGTGCAGGCTTCGGTCAACCCGCTCTTGGCGAACTGAACCTTCTCAATCACCGTACTCATAAGAGTACGGTGCTCATCATCGACGGAAGCGCCTCGAAGCACTTCCAACAAATTATCCGATGCCTCCGGCTGGGTGGAGGTCATCGGCACGGCCGGCTCGACCTCCTTCGTGAGGGTCTTCCTTATGGAATCCGGAACCTTTGGAGGCTTCGACACAGTAACCGGCTGGGAGCCAGACTTGCTGTGGCTCCCGTCAGCATAATCCACGGGTGTCATACCCCCCACACGCCCAACGTCTGGGATTTCTCCTTGGGGTGTCTCTGGAACAGTCGCCTCCTGCTCTGGGATCCTTCGGGACAACACCTCGGTGTCATCCGCAGGTCGTGGGGAGGTGGCCATCGGGAGTAAATTCATCTCTGACTCGCCCAGAGACTCCTCCGAAGAGGACACCCCAAGATTGGACCCGGCCAGACTGCATATACGTGTTCGACATTGTTACAAGCCATAAGGTCAAAGTCGCATGAAAAAATATTACAAAATGCAGATACTTACGATGCCGCGCGGGGCTTGCCCCTGGGCAGCCACTCCTCATCGCTATAAGCAGCGGTAGAGGAGTGATCTGGAAGGGACGCCTTTCCCTTCTTCGGCGTCCCGGCCTCCCCCGATGGGGCGGCCTTCCTTTTCTTCTCCTCCCTGGTGCGGGGAGGGGGCATTTCTTCACGTTTTCGCCCGTCTTCGGGGGGGGGGATCTTCCTCGTCATCTTCGGATGATGATTCTATCGCGGCCCTATGCCGGAGACCTTTTCTGGTCCCCGCGGCCGCCTTCTTGGACCCTTCGGCCCCCTCAGTTGACGCGGCCTTCCTCTTTCTCTCATCCCCTTCATGAGAGGAGTGCGCCTCGTCATCTTCTAGCGAGGCGTCAGATGTGGCCTCGTGCCGGAGACCCTTCCGGGTCCCTATGGCCTTCTTTTCGGCCTTTTTCTCCGGCACCTTGTAAGGCGCCGGAACCAGCATCTCCGCTAGGAGTGCGTCTATTGGATCATCAGGCAACAGAGCTGGACAGTCAATCCGCTCCTTCATCTCCACCAAATCCTGTTTGGTCAGCATGGTGACTTAAAAATCCTCCCACGAATGTACTGGGAAAGGAACATATTGCAATAGTTAGAGGACTTACCGGACTGGCGAGGCGCCTTGCGCTGAGCCGGCGGTCCTCGGAAAGAGGAGGAGGAGCTTTGCTGGCCTTGAACAGTACCTTCTAGACGTCTTTGTGCGTCGTGTCAAAGAGTTCCTGCAGCATCTGGTGTTCGGCCGGATCGAACTCCCACATACCGAATGCCCGTCTTTGACACGGGAGAATCCGGCGAATGATCATGACCTGGACCACGTTGACAAGTTTTATCTTCTTGTCCCTCATACTTCTGATGCAGGTCTCGAGTCCAGTCAGCTCTGTGGGTTCGCCCCAGGCCAGGCCCTTCTTTTCCCAAGAAGTGAGCCACATGGGGATTCCGGATCTGAATTTGGGGGCCGCCACCTAGTTGGCGTCGCGCGGCTCGGTGATGTAGAACCACCCTGATTGCCACCCTTTCACGGTCTCCACAAAGGAGCCGTTAAGCCATGTAACGTTGGGCATTCTTCCCACCATGGCACCTCCGCACTCCGCCTGTTGGCCGCTCACGATCTTCGGCTTCAGGTAGAAGATTTTCAACCAAAGGCCGAAGTGGGGCTTGATGCGGAGGAAGGCCTCGCACACAACGATGAACACCGAGATGTTGAGGACGAAATTCGGGGCTAGGTCGTGAAAATCTAGCCTGTAGTAATACATGAGCCAACGGAAAAATGGGTGGAGTGGAAATCCTAGTCCGCGGATGAAATGAGGGAGAAATACTACTCTCTCCCGAGACTTTGGGGTGGGGGTAATCTGTCCCTCTGCCGGAAGCCTGTGCGCGATGCTCTCGGCCAGGTATCCGGCCTCCCGAAGCTTGGTAATGTCCTCCTCTGTGACAGAGGAGGCCATCCACTTGCCTCCCGCTCCGGACATGCTACGGTCCTACGGAGAAGGTGAGAACTTGGGCACTGGAGATCAAGGGTGCGAGAACGGATGAGCAAACGAGGAAGAATGCGTGGATGAAAACGGGAGATCCTTGTCCCTTTATAAAGGCAATGCAAAATGTGCGCCTCCCCACTTGCCTCTCGAAAGTACTTATTTTCCAAGCGCCTCAATTGATGGCGCTGGTTGGGTTACCCATACCCATATTTATGGAGATCCCGCGATAAGGGGACATGATCTCTGCTTTGACAAGACGTGCCAAGGAAACCGCCTCACGATATGTGCGGAAGCAGGTTGTAGAAAATGGTTCGAATAATGACTGGGCCATGGCGTGATGTCACGCTACGAAGAGTTGTCAGCAGATTAGATTTGTGGTCTATTATTCTCTCTACGATGGTGTATGGAATTTATCTTGCAGAGCCGGACACGGTCCTTGTGTTCAGAATTTATCTTGGAGTATTCGGAGATGGAACCCGCCTCGCAATGCCGAAGACAATCTACGCGCCGGACTTGTCGTCATTGAAGCCTGGTTCAGGTGCTACTGAGGGAGTCCTGGTTAAGGGGGTATCCAGACAGCCGGACTATATACTTTGGCTGGACTATTGGACTATGAAGATACAAGATTCCGTGTCCGGATGGGACTCTCCTTGGCGTGGAAGGCAAGCTTGGCGATTCGGATGTAGATCTCCTTCTCTGTAACCGGCTCTGTGTAACCCTAGCCCTCTCTGATGTCTATATAAACCGGAGGGTTTAGTCCGTAGGACACGACAACAATCATACCATAGGCTAGCTTCTAGGGTTTAGCCTCTCTGATCTCGTGGTAGATCAAATTTTGTAATACTCATATCATCAAGATCAATCAAGCAGGAAGTAGGGTATTACCTCCATCGAGAGGGCCCGAACCTAGGTAAACATCGTGTCCCGAGTATCCTGTTACCATTAGCCTTAGATGCACAGTTCGGGACTCCCTACCCGAGATCCGCTGGTTTTGACACCGACAGCAGCCCCTTCAACCAATTACGGGTTGTTCCATCCAGCATCATGGTGAAATACTTGGCCGTTGCAGCGTCATTGACTTCCAATAGCTCCATAGCCATTTCATAACTTTCGATCCATGCCCCAGGTTGTAAGTCAGCTGTATAATTAGGCACCTTTCGAGGCCCCTTGAAATCCTTGGGTAAACGCTCGTTACACAGAGCCGGTAGCAAACAAGGTACACCCCCAGTCTTGGTGGTAAAAGCTGCCTCAATTGAAGTCGTTGGATAAATCGAAAGGGGCTGATAAGCCGCCTGCTGAGCCGCTAGCTGAGCCGCCTGCTCAATTTGCTGACGCACTCTGTCCTGATCACGTACATTTGGAACTCCACCATGTGCCGGGTCATGCCCGCACGGTTGATCACAGTGCTGGGCATTGCTTGAAACGACCGGTGAGTCTATATGCCTGCTATAGCTCCTTCTCCGGCTTGGACGTGGAGTTAAATGAATCCTGTCTCTACTATAAGAGTAAGCCTCCTGCTGCGCTAAAGCCGTCTGAAGAAGATCTCTGACCCTTCGTGTTTCAACCGCCATCGGAGAGTCGCCATCGACCGGGAGAGCCGCCAATCGTGCCGCCGCCGTGATCATGTTCTCCAGTGGATTAGAATAATGACCCCGTGGTACTGGTACATGCTGAGGTGGAGCAGTATTTGGACGCGGGGGTTCCATCACCCGCGGCTGAACCAGCATTCCTGCCCCAGGTGCCGCAGTCCGATTTACCTCTGGCGGGTTCCTGGGCCCTGCACCAGGCGTGCAAAAAAGGTTTCTAGGCTCGTATACCGTAGGAAGACGGGACTAGTGCCTTCTCCTCATCACCTCATTAGATGCGTTCTGATCCAATGCAAGATGAAAAGCCTACGCCTGAATCTGCTAAGCCCGAGCATCCAGAGCCGCCCATTCTACAGTGATCCTGACGTCCTCTGCCGCCAGATCTTCCTTAGCTTGTGTTATCTCCTCACGTAGCTGTGCCACCTCCGCATGATGTTGAGCTTGATCTACCGGATTAACCATGGCGGTTAACAGAGTCATCAATTTATCCATTAGGGACATCAGAACTTGAGCCGGCGAGCGCACAGGGCCTCCTGCCCCGACCGCGATCACCGCTGATGACCCGTAAGTCATTGCTGCCGTAGTTGAAGAATTTAACCCGGGTTGGGTACTAGCCATGAAGATTCCAACTCTTCTCGGCGGTTCAAAGGGGTCTGGAATACTGCTGCCATCGGAACAGCCCCCAAGCCCACCGTCTTGCAATTGATACAACGAATCCATCTCACCCGTGGACGACTCACCATCAGAGTAGATGGCCGTCTCACCGCCAGATACAGATCCTTCAGAAAGTTCCCCTCCATGGATGCATCCCATGAAGGCACGCCTCACGGCGGGCTGAGCGCGGGCGGGTCTCGCACACTGAGCCATCTTGACGATGTTGGTGCAGATGTCCGGCTCAGGGCCCGGCTCACCGATTTTGCCGATGAAGACATGGATTCCGCCAAAGGGGACCTGGTACCCGTACTCAATTGAGCCGGCGTCGGGGCCCCAGCCTGCGTCATCGATTTAGAGCTTGCCGCGATGACTCTTGGTCATCTGGCCCACTATGTATCCCTTGAGCCCTTCGAAGCCGTCCTTTAAGAACTCAAATGTACCGTGCGCTGGCCCCACGGTGGGCGCCAATTATCGTGGAATTGTCACATCAGATGTCCTAGCGAAAGGACTTAGTCGTGGAGCCATCGCAACTAGGAAGCTTAAAGGGGTTAAACGGACAAAGGACACGGGGTTTACACTGGTTCGGCCCCTTGGGGTGAAGGTCAAAGCCTACGATCATGTTTGGGTGGTATTGCTTATGACTCGATTACCAGGGAGCGATTTCGCTTGACCTAGTTCTCGATCTATGGTTACTTGCGCTGAAGCGCCACCGGGTTGTCCCTTTATATATAGAGGTCGACGCCCAGCGGCTCACAGAGTCCAGGCCGGCTCATAAATAGTGTCCGGCTCGGTCTCTCTCTATTCCTGCCTTACATTACAAGTTATATACATATGGCAGTTTATCTCTACGGGCCTTAAGTCGCCTTTGCACTTCGGGCCCTTAACTGAACCGCCATCTTCAAGCATCGTCTTGGGCTGGAGAATCATCATAGGTATAATCCGGCCCTCCTGGGCGGGTCATACCCAATAGTTATATCCCCAACACGACTAGTCATATGGATGCTAGCGACACTATCATATACGTGAGCCAAAAGGCACAAACGGTCCCGGGCCAGGTAAGGTGGCACCCGTGGGAATAGCGTGCGTGAGGCCACAAAGTGATATGAGGTGTTAGATGCTAGATCGGTGTGACTTAGAATCGGGGTCCTGACAGTGTTGGCATCAGAGCCGGACTGCATGTAGGTTCTTCAAGCCAAACTGGTTGATGTCGAGTCTAGAAATGCTTTAGTTATATTTAGGGGAATTGATTGTGGGATGGAACGTAAGGCTCTTTTTACTCCTTTACCTCATGACATTCTGATCTGAGTCACTCCATTCTTTCCATGGGGGTTAAGGACTAGGATCTCATCTTTCTATCAGGTTCACGTGTTACTAATCTGTAGTAACTTATAGGATTGATGGTTACAAGCCCTAGTTCAGTTATACTACTTCCGTATGTTGTTAGTTGGACCTAGAACCTTGATATAAGGTTGTTGAGTGACTATGCAATCCTTTGCAAAATGTCTCAAAATCCTTTTGAGCATTTACAGTCGTTATGATGTTTGATTTCTACTAGAAATTCTAATGCCTTTGCATTATTTCGTGTTTCAGATGTCTTCATGCACCACACACCAGGTGGTACGTCTGACTCGGTGCATTGCTGTGCCCGGGCACACGGCCATGCTGGTCCGTGTGATGACAGAGATAGGTATCGCTGGTATCCGGAGTATACCATAGAAGAGCAGTATCGAGATTTTAATCAGAGTCAGTACATATGCACAGTGAGGATATTTCCTTCCTACCCCGGAGCTACCGATCCCCTTCACTGGTCTTATGGGCTCAGAGTTACCGTGGAGATGTCAATCCAGGATGCTGCTTACTCCATGATAACTATCATTCGAGCTGGGCACACATCACTTCAGAAGACCGAGTTCTATTATCTGCCAGCAACACTTACTGGTCAGGAGGGTTATTACACTGGTCTTTACGCTGACGCTACTCATGAGGAGTCGCGCCTTCGGACCACCATAGAGATGTTGGAGGAAAGGGACCGTGAGGTCCGTACCCTCTGGAAGGAGTTGTACAACACTTGAGCGGACCACTGGGCCACTCTGACATGGCTTGCACCCGCCGTGCAGACTGGTTATCTTGATATGTGGGATTTGTACCCCGTACACACTCATCTACCAGCTCGTATGGACTATCCTGATGTTGGAGGCATCACACCTCCACATGGGTGTCGTCTACCACCGTTCGTGGGACCATGGCCTCATCCATGTCCTTATAGTCCACAGGCCCCACACGACCTGGAGTTTCTAGATCCGCATGTTCCACTTCCAGGCTACGCGGGTAATCTTTATGAAGATCACTATGGAGACAGACACGATTGATCTAGATCATGGCACTAGTAGTATCTAATAGTTGTATGTCCATAGTCCTACGTGTCTTGTGGAATATGACTTAGTGTGTACTGAATTCCGGAGGCATAGAAAAAAAATGTATAGGAGCTTAGAATGCCTTTGATGAGATGTAATCTTTCTTTCACCACAGTTGTACTTTAGCCTGGGCTTGTACTAAACTATGTATGGTGTGTATGACTGATGGTATATAGGCAATTTCTGTATTACCATGTCGTATAGAAGAACATCTCTGCATTCCGTGTCATCCATTACATTATGCACACCTATGTTAGAGTATCACCATCCTTGTCTAAACCATTGTTTTGTTTTCCTAGGATGGTCAACACCCGAAGCACCCCTACTCCCCAGGAGTAGGGTGAAGCCAGTGGGGCTAGGGATGGGAATCTGCCTCATCCACCTACCTTGGCTGAGGTTATGTTGGAGGCTGAAAGGAACAAACGTGAGACCAATTGACTGCTGGAACACATTGAGCAGAACACTGCACATCACCAGAGGAATGACTTGGTGTCTCTCAATGACTTCATCAAGTTGTAGCCACCAAGATTCCATCATTCCTTCGAGCCTCTCGATGAGGATGATTGGCTCCGTAGCATCACCCATAAGCGACGTTCTGCACACGTAGGTGAAGCCGACAAAGTCACTTAGGCTGCCTATCATCTTGAAGGCCCCGCCAACCTTTGGTGGGAAAACTATGAGGCCATGCGCCCAGCTGGCCAGGATACCACTTGGGAAGATTTCAGCTATGCTTTTCGTGAGCACCACATCTCGGAAGGTCTTATGGATCATAAGAGGGAAGAGTTTTGCAACTTCACCCAGGGCAGGCTAACTGTGGATGCATATAGCATAGATTTTGGAAATCTAGCACGCTATGCACCTGAAGAAGTGTCCATCGACGCCAAGAAGCAGGCGAGGTTCCGCAAGGGACTCAGCCTCGAGCTTCGCTGTGATCTTCATCTACACGAATGCACCTCCTTCCAAAATCTAGTGAACAAGGCTATCAGTGTTGAGACAGGTCAAACTGACTTTGAAGCTACACGCAAGCACGCCTATGACACTGGTTACTCATCCGGTTCTGGCTCTCAGAAGCGCCGGGTGTGGGTGCCAAACACAGCTCTGCCACCCAGGTTTACTCCGAGGCCATCCTATCAAGCGCCTCGTGCAACCCAGTAGTATGCACCGCCTAAGACTTATGGTGGATCAGCCGCCAATGCTCCTTGACGCACCAACACTGTGACATCCTTCAAGTGTGGAGAATCTGGTCACTACATGCGAGAGAATCCCCAGATCAACAATCCCAATCATTCCGAAAAGGCTGTTGGCTGTGGCAAGCCAACATGGAAGGTGCCAAGCCAGCCGCCGCTGCATGTGGCCATGTGAACTTTGTCTCAGCTGAAGAGGCTCAGGATGATCCCAACGTCGTTCTTGGTATGCTCCTTGTTAATTTCCATCTAGCATTTATTCTTTTTGATACTAGAGCATCTCATTCATTTATATCTGAGAGCTATGCTCATTTGCACAACACCTTATTTTGTGATATGCCCTCCACCATGGAAATTGCTACTCCTGGCTCTAGGAGGCAAACTTCTAGAGTAAGCCATGGGAATGAAATTCATGTCGATATACTTGTTTTCCTTGCATCTTTGATAGCTCTCAAATCCTCGGACATAAATATCATCTTGGGTATGGACTGGATGACAGCCCATCATGCTAAGATTGATTGTTACTCTAGGATTGTTCAACTTACACATCCATCGGGCAAGGTAGTCATTGTCTTGACCCGAGTGTTTGAGCATCAACTCTACTCTCTTAATGCCAGCCCTTTGCCAGCCCTCGAAGATGTCCCGGTAGTCCGTGACTTCCCGGATGTCTTTCCAGAAGAACTGCCAGGTGTTCCACCTGATAGGGATGTCAAGTTCGTGATAGATCTTGTCCCAGGAACTGTTCCAATCTCTAGGAGACCTTATAAGATGGCACCCCTAGAACTAGCTGAACTCAAGAAACAACTCGATGAGTCCTTGAAAAAAGGGTTTCATCCATCCTAGTTCTTCTCCATGGGCTTGTCCCATACTCTTCGTCAAGAAGAAGGATGGTATGGATCGGATGGTTGTAGATTATCGACCCGTCAATTTGGTCACCATAAATAACAAGTATCCGCTCCCTAGGATCAACGACCTATATGACCATCTTGCTGGATCCTCAGTCTTTTCCAAAATGGATTTGAGGTTGGGCTACCATCAAATGAAAATCAAGAATGGGGACATTCTTGAAACAACCTTTGTTACTCGTTATGGCCAATACGAGTACACCGTCATGTCCTTCGGTTTGACCAATGCCCCAGCCACTTTCTGTCAGTTAATGAACTCGATCTTCATGGAGTACTTGGATAAATTCGTCGTGGTATACCTCGATCATATACTCATCTACTCCAAGAATGAGGAAGAACATGTCGAACATCTAAGGCTAGTATTGACGAAACTTTGAGAGCATCACCTTTATGCCCAATTTTCTAGATGTGAATTTTGGTTACCAGAAGTGACCTACCTAGGCCATGTAATATCTGGTAAGGGTATTGTTATCAATCCGGAGCGAGTTCAAGCCGTTCTTGATTGGACTCCACCTGAATTGGTCAAGAAAGTTCAGAGTTTCCTTGGCTTAGCGAGCTACTGTTGCCGCTTTATCAAGAACTTCTCCAAGGTTGCTAAGCCTCTAACTGAACTCCTCAAGAAAGATAAAAAGTTCAAGTGGACCCGCCAGTGCGAGCACAGTTTTCAGGAACTGAAAAGACGCCTGACATCTGCTCCCATACTGGTACCACCAGATTTCTCCAAGGACTTTGTTATGTATTGCGACACCTCACGACAAGGACTAGGTTGTATAATCATGCAAGATCGTCATGTAATTTTCTATGCTTCACGACAGTTGCATCCACATGAGGGAAACCATCCTACACATGATCTAGAGCTTGCAGCTGTAGTCCATGCACTCAAAACCTGGCGACATTACCTCCTCGACAATCGTTGCGAAATCATCACCGATCACCATAGTCTGAAATACATATTCACCCAACCGGTTTAGAATCTTAGGCAAAGACGTTGGGTCGAGTTGATCACAGATTACGACTTAGGAATAACTTACACCCCGAGAAAAGCCAATGTCATGGCCTATGCACTAAGTCATAAATCTTATTGTAACAACCTGATGTTACAACAAAGTTAACCACGTCTCCATGTGGAATTTCTGAAGCTTAACCTTCACATTGTTCCTCAAGGATTCCTTTCTACCTTGGTGTCAAAACCTACCCTTACGGATCAGATCATAGCTGCCCAGAAGCGTGATAAAGGTATAAATCGCATCCAGGAGAACATTGCTAGCGGGGTTGCTAAATGTTTCTCTATGGATGACCGAGGTGTTGTATTCTTTGAGAACCGCCTAGTGGTTCCCAAGAACCAGCATCTACGGCAGTTGATCCTTAAGGAGGCTCATGAATCCCCTCTCATCATTCATCCAGGTAGTACTAAGATGTACCAGGACCTAGGCCATAGGTTCTAGTGGACTAGGATGAAGAGCGAAATTGCTTAGTATATTGCCAATTGCGACGTCTGTCGTCGTGTTAAAGTAGAGCATCAATGGCCTGCTGGCACCCTTCAACCTTTAGCTATTCCTGAATGTAAATGGGACAAAATCGGTATGGATTTGTCACGACCGGTTTTTCAATAAAATAATTGTTGAGAAAATCGATCTTTAGATCCCAGTATAGGAAAAGTTATCCTCACTAGTAGACAAATACTTGATAAATAGAGGACCAATAGCATTAAATATATTACAGGGCTGAGCTGAGGCTGCTCAACAAATTATTACAAACTCGCCAATATCTTACATAAGGGCGGTTATGACACAGGGGTGTGGTGACATGCTACTAGCTCGAGATAAAAAGTGGTGGTGGATAACTTGACTCCTAATTGGCAGCTCATCGAGCATCGAGATGAGGCTCGATGTATTTATTTCTGGGGTGGCGGAAGCGGATATAATACAGTGACCAATTGCAGGATCACACGGAACTGACTGGGACTCCTCTAGGCGTCGGACTCGCTATCGAACTCTTCATCCATGAGATCGCCTTCATCAACATCTGGCCAAATCAACAAGCCAGGTGAGTACTTTGAAAGTACTCGCAAGATAGTTCGGACAAAAGATATAACAAATTTATGCATGAATGCGTCATGAGCAAGAATAATGATGCTCATTGCAATAATAATATTTTTGCACGACTTGATAAGTAAAACAAAAACTGAAAACCGATCGGGTGTCTCGAGCGACGCCTCGAAAGGTAAACAAATAAAGTTCATGCCGCAGTCGGGCGTCTAAGCGACACCACATGAAGGGCTTATAAAAGAAATGCCACAGTCGGGCGTATCAGCGACACCACATAAAGGGCTTATAAAAGAAATGCCACAGTCGGATGTCTGAGCGACATCGCAGAAAGGGCTTGTAAAAGAAATGCCACAGTCGGACGTTTGAGCGACATCGCAGAAAGAGCTTATAAAAGAAATGCCACAGTCGGGCGTCTCAGCGACACCACATAAAGGGCTTATAAAAGAAATGCCACAGTCGAACGTCTGAGCGACGTCACAGAAGGGGCTTGTAAGAGAAATGCCACAGTCGGACGTCTGAGCGACGTCACAAAAAGGGCTTGTAAAAGAAATGCCACAGTCGGACATCTGAGCGACATCACAGAAAGGGCTTGTAAAAGAAATGCCACAGTCGGACGTCTGAGCGACATCACAGAAAGGGTTTGAAAAGAAATGCCACAGTTGGACGTCTGAGTGACATCATAGAAAGGGCTTATATCAAATGTAAATAACAAGTCTGCCACAGTCGGACGTCTGAGAGACATCACAGAAAGGGCTTATATCAAAAGTAAATAACGGGTTAGTCCATCCACAGGAATAAACTCTTAACCAGATTGAAAACTCATGTAGTCCATCGGGTTTTGTCACTGAGGCTGATATCTGACAAGATAAGATGAACACAGTACTTGGACATGTACAAGATGATTTAAATGATTTGTGACTCTGCAGAGTTTGTACTAACTGACCACAGCCAACGGATTTCCGTAGCCACGAAGGACTAGTTCCGTTTATGGTATTTCGGTAGAAACACATTTAACCAGTACACACCCATACCACCTCATGATGCCAAGAATCACCCTAGACAGCGTCCAAGAAAAACTTTGAGACGGGGAGGTCACAACCTCGAATAGCATGGGATCAAATTTCTATACGCGCGCTCTAAGGGGTGCCCCCCTCTCGGTCCCAACCGGAAACACCCATGCCCCCTGACCGGATGACGGGCTTTAATCCAGGGCCATGGAACCCTCATCCCGGCCTCTCTATTTGGTGTGTACCAGGAAAATGATTTGCACTTACTAAGCCATATTCCTCGCGGGAAAACATGTGGCAGCACAGGAAAGGAAATGGATGGGAATGTGATTTGATTCACGATGATACTGAAGTCAAATAGACTGGCATAAGACTGGCATGCCACAACACTGCCATCTTAACCATCCTCATGCCATCACATGGCCATGCAAATATGTATCCAACAACATATGGCTTTCCAAAACTTACTTTCCACTTCTGTGCATGAAATATAACGTTCAAAGAAATGTCCATAAACATGCCATGAAACTCCTAAATGCAAACATGCAACAAACACTCATCATATCAAGAGTTCAAACATGCTTGCCTGGTTCGGAGTAGTCGGAGTCTAACTGGTTGAAGTTCGCGACTCCGTCACCTCCTCCGGTATCTACGGTATAAGAAAATACACACGTAACGTAAATACCGCGAGGTGCACAAAAGTAATCCAAATAAATTCTCAAATAAATCTGATAAAAAACTAGACAAAATTCTAAAGAGAATAGAAAAATAATCAAACAAAAATCCTTTTCTGTTTAAAAGTTATAAGGGTTTTGATTCAGGGACCTTTCTGTAATGAAACAGAAAACTCCCAGGGGGTTCTGCAGAAAAGTCCAGAAAACGATTCGTTTAAAAGAAAAGAACGAGAGGCTGACAGGCGGGTCCCATCCGTCAGGTTTGAATATTCAAACGAGGGAGACAGGGCTCGTCGGCGCCCGAGAGCTGCGGTGGTCGCCGACGGCGATCCACGGCGAGGCAAGGGGATCGGGTGGTACCTCCGTGTTCAGTACGTCCTTCCGCGTCGGTGGGTGGTGGTGGTGGTCGCCGGCGAGCACTGTGTCGACGGCGGCCCTTGCTCCGGCGGAGGGTGGTTCGGGTAGTCGTGGACCTCGCCGGAGAGAGCTGCGGGCGTCAAATTGGAGTGGGGGTTAGTCTCCTGGAGGTGCCATGGGACTACGGGCAAGTCTAGGGCAGTGGAGGAGTTCTCACCCGAGAGAACGCTGCCGGAGCCCGAGGCAGACGGAGTTGGCCGGAGTGGAGGAAGAAGGGCCCCTCGAGGCTCTTCCAGTGGCTAGGCGGGGTTTGGTGAGGTGGTGGAGGTGTGCGGGGGCGAGAGCAAGCTCGGAGGCGCTATTTATAGCCGGCCCGAGGTGGTTGCCGTGTACGGGATAAGTCCGGCGAGCGATTACGGCGGTGTTGTGGCTGGACGGTTGGTTTAGAGGCTTGAGCATCATCTAGACGGAGCACAGGTTCCATTCCCGTGCCTAACTCAACATGGCAAGGGTGGTTACGGCCTGTCCCCGACAGAACGGCCGTACGGCACGTCGGTGGGAGAGAGCGTGCCCTGTGCATGCCAGGCCACGGCGACGGTGCTGCATGCGTGCGCTGGCAAGGGAGATGGCCACGCGGAGCTCTCAGATGATTTGGGCGGTGCCGAACGGCGTTATGCCGCAGGGTGCCCCCTGTCGGCCGCCACGGTGGTTTCTGCCACCGCGGAAGACGCCGGCGCAGGCGGGCCAGGGTGCCACCGATGCCAGGAACGAGCCAAGCGCGCATGTGGTGCTCCGGACAGGGAGGAGGAGCCATGCGCAACGCGCCAGGCGCACAGTCGGCTTGTGACTGAACTCTGACGAAGAAACGACACTGCACTTTCTGAATTTCTGAAGATGTACAATAACAGTGCAGGCCAGGTGTTCGACAGAATGATATTGGCATGTGGGGATTTTTCCTTGAGCTGGTTTTTGGTGGAGTGGTCTCTCATTGCAACTGGGGGTTGCCTGAATTTTGGTGGAATTTTTGGAGAAGTGCATGTCACACCCTAGCTAGTCATGCATTAGAGTGTTGCATCATGTTTACTCTTTCATCAGAAACTTGAAATGGGGATCTGTGAAACCCTCAGAACCATTTTGAAAATGACCCAAATAAAAATTTCTCCAAAAGGGTCCAAGAAAATGCTCATGTTGCTCTCTGAAAATATTGGACAGAGATAAAAATCAAACCAATATTTTTAGTGGCTCATGGACATTTATTTTGGGCATTTGGAATTAATGCATAAATATTTGCATTGGAAATATATTAATTATATATATTAATATATGCCCAAATATTATGCCATTTATGAAAGAGCTCTGGAATAATATAAATAGCTCCTGCAAAAATTGGCATAAGTTAAATAAATGATTTAATATATTATTTAAATCAAAACAAATGTCAGAAATTAGAAAAACAGAAAAAGAAATAACAGGAGGAGCTTACCTGGGCTCCTCCCTGTGCGGCCCAGCCAGCTGGCCGGCCCAGCAAGCCAGCCCAGCCCACCACCGCCGTCGTCCTCCTGGCGCCAGTCGGCCAGGCGTGTGGCCGGCGCGCGCGCACGGCTGGGGCGCCACGCCACCAGCTCGTCTGCCTGCCTCCCCCGCCAGCGCGACGCCGCGGCGCTTCTTCTCGGTGCCGCCCCGATCCCCTGGCCTTATCCCCCTCTCTCTCCCGTGCTGCTCGCTCTCTCTCTCACACGGCCGAACACCACCGTCGCCGCCGTTCGCCACAGCAGCCGTCTCCGGCCACCCCTCGCTCCCCCGACTAGCTCAGAAGCTCCGCCACGACCCCCTCTTCCTCCCCACCACTCCACGGTCCTCCGGAAGCCCTGCATCGCCGCCACGTCGCCGTTCCCCTCTTCGGGCTCCGACCGTCGTCGCCGTCGAATTCGCCGTCACCAGCGCGTCCCCGAGCCCGCTAACCATCCCTGCAGCTCCGCGGTGAGCCCCCGGATCGTTTCCCCCTTCTCCCCTGGTCTCTTTCGACCTCTAGGCCCTAGCCCCACCTCGGCCGAGAGCTCCATGCCGCCGGCGATGTCGCCGTCGTGGCCACGGTCGCCATAGCGCCCAACCGAGCACACCATCGTGCTCCACACCTCACTAGGAGCACGTAGCACGCACCAACACCTCCCCTAACGCCCTGCAACGCCGATTCCGACCGCACCCGAACTCCGGCCGCCGCAGCCGAGCTCGCCGCCGTCAACTCCGGCCACCCCGAGCCCAACCACCACCACCAATAGTCGCGGCTCAACCTCAGCAACACGTACGTGCCTTCCGCCGTCCATTTGGTTGCCGGAATGGCAAAAAGCACTTTCGCCGCCGTCTCGGACCTCGCCGGCGTCATGTCGCCGGTGGGGTTTGACTTGTCCGACCTGGGGTTTGACCCCCCAGGGTCACTGACGCGTGGGCCCTGTCGGACAGGTGGTTAGTTAGTCCTAATTACCGTTAGTCAACCCCCCCTGACACTGACAGTGTGCCCCAGCGCCACTAATCCCTAATTAGGATTAATTTAAACCTGTTAAACCCCCCCTGTCACTGACGTGTGGCCCCCACACGTCAGGTTTGACTTCAGCCAGCCGCAGTTGACCACTGACGTCATGCTGACGTCATGCTGGCGCAATAATTATAATTTCTGGATTTAATTTAAATCAGGAAATTCCAAAATATTATTTAAACTTCAAAAATTCATAACTTTTATTCTGTAACTCCAAATTGGACAAATTATATATGAAAAATGATCAGAAAAATCCAATCTATCCATCTGTACTATTTTCATGCATGATCAAACAAGTTAAATTGATGTTTCAAGCAGAACAAGGAAAAGCACTTTAAAAGGCCATATTTGAATTTGAAATTTGAATCCTTGATTCAAATTTGTTCAAACCCTTCTGGCTTTAGTTGCATTAGCCCAACACACTCATATTGCCATGTTTCATGCATGCATCATATTGTTGCACATTGTTTGGTGATGTTGTGTACCGATGTCCTTTGCGACAGGTTCTGCCCCCGAGGAGTACCGTGATTACCCTAACGAAGAACCGTATCAGTGCATCGAACCATCAGGCAAGCAACCAACCATTTGATCATATCGATACAATCCCATGTTCTCGCTCCTGCTCTCCTTTACTGCATTAAGACAACGCGTTTCAAACTGCTGTGTGCTACGGTAGTTGAACCCATTTCCTCTGCATGACCTGTCATTGCCACAGTAACTAGATGAAACCCACTAGCATGTGTAGGAGTTGATTGAGCCATATGTATGTGTTGTTCCTACCTTGCTATGCCTGCTATGCTTAGAGTCGTGTCAGGTCTGGTTCATCTGGGTGATGGGCTAGAGTGAAATGTTATGTCGGTAATGAGAGTGGTGTGGTGAACACGATTTGGTAAAGGTATCGATGAGAGGCCATGTAGGAGTACATGGTGGGCTGTTTCATTGAAGCCGACCTTAAGCACTGAGATCTGTATGTGTGATTTAAGAATCAGCTACTACCATGCATTGGGCCCGAAACCAATGGACCCTCTCGGCTTCTTATTCACCCTAGTTCTCCGTCCAGGAGTTGCAAGTAGTTTCTGGTGTTTGTAGCTACTGGAGGCCGTGGACAGCGCTGACCGTAGGGGTGGGCTGTGATGCGGTAGGTACGTGGCCGGGTGTACCGAATACCCGTTAGGTATCTCGGGAACCCTGTTCACATCGTTCGGGGCCGTATGGGAAACCTCGGCCGGACTCCCTGCGGATGGAACCTGAATAGGCGATAAACCTGGACTAGAGGCTTAGGTGATTAGGTAGGTCGTGGCCGACACCCACGTTGGGCTTCCGCTTGAAGGTTGCCGAGTACATGTCGTGTAAACGACGGTAAGTGGTGAGAGCGTGTATGAAGAAGTACACCCCTGCAGGGTTAACATGATCTATTCGAATAGCCGCGTTCGTGGTAAAGGACTACTTGGTTGCCTATACAGTTCATAGACAAGTAAATGGAAACTACTAAAAGCCTCAAGATAAGTGTGAGTGCCGAGGATGGCGTCTTCCGTAGGAAGACGGAGGTGGATCCTCGGTAGTGTATTGAAGTGGTGAGTAGTGGACTCGTGTGCGCAAAACCATTTCAAGTTGGAGTATCGTAGGATAGCCTAGCCAAGAGTCAAAGCTGGCTTGCTGCAATAACTCCACCAACCCTTCTTGATACTATCCATGTATGTAGGATCTGATGTAAGTCTTGCTGAGTACCTTTGTACTCATGTTGCTATAATCTACATTTTTATAGAAGACGCTGCAACCCCTTCTGATGGGTTCTATGTAGACGTTGACATCAACGAGTAGGCTAAAGACCCAGGTGGTGACCCTGAGCTTGTGGAGGACCACGTAGTATAGTTAGGCTTTCCAAGCCTCTTTTATTTTACTAGTTGTCTGTACTCAGACAAGTTACTTCCGCTGTTGGCTTGTATGACTGTATGACTTGTATGTTGGGTCGTGAGACCCGTACCTTTGTGTATGTTATGTATGGCTCCCTGAGCCTTAAATAAAGTACTTGTGTCATAGAGTCATGTTGTGATGCTTCGTTGTATTTGCACATATCGAGCATATTGTGTGTATGATTGAAATGCTTGGTATGTGTGGGATCTGACTATCTAGTTGTTTATCTTTAGTAGCCTCTCTTACCGGGAAATGTCTCCTAGTGTTACCGCTGAGCCATGGTAGCTTGCTACTGCTCTGGAACACTTAGGCTGGCCGGCATGTGTCCTTCTTCGTTCCTGTGTCTGTCCCTTCGGGGAAATGTCACGCTTTGAGTACCGGAGTCCTGTTAGCCCGCTACAGCCCGGTTTACCGGAGTCCTGCTAGCCCAGTGCTACAGCCCGGACCCACTTGCTGATGACCGACACGTTCGAAGCTGGGTCATGGATGCATGTCCCTGTAAGTCTGTGCCACTTTGGGTTTATGACTAGTCATGTCAGCCCGGGCTCCTTATCATATGGATGCTAGCGACACTATCATATACGTGAGCCAAAAGGCGCAAACGGTCCCGGGAAAAGGTAAGACGACACCCGTGGGGATACCGTGCGTGAGGCCGCAAAGTGATATGAGGTGTTACCGGCTAGATCGATGTGACATCGAGTCGGGGTCCTGACAGTGCAGATATGAATTTCACCAAATTTTACAAATCTGGTCCAAACTTGCAGAGGGTGAATTTTGATAATTTTGAAAAGGAGAAGAGTGGATCTTGATGGTTCTAGGTTGTGGGTGCTAAGGACTATCTAGAGGAGTTGAGTTGAGATCAAAGTTCAAAGGCATTAAGGTACTTGCTTTGCAAATTACCTAGGCTCAAAATAAAGGACTGAATTGTTTTGGGAAAAGAAATAAATGAGATAGAATCCAAAAATGGATTTAACTAGTTGGGACAGAATGTTTGGGTTGTCCCAAAGTGGAAGGAGGGGTTTTGGGAGAATTTTACCATAAGAGGCATGGTAAAAACAGGAAGGGATCAAAACCAAAGAAAAGCCCAAAACCAAAAAGGTTTTCTTTTTAGAAGAAACTAAATCCAAGAAAAGATTTTTAGAGGGAAAACTCAGAAGAGAGGTTTTTAAGAAGGGTTTAAATGACCTTCTTTAAACCAAGGAAGGCTCTTTCTGAAAACAAAAACCACAAAATTTTTGGAGTGTCACAGGATTTCATCATCGGTTTTCCCAGAACCAAGAGAGGGAATAATGCTATCTTCATTGCATCGATCATCTTTCCAAAGTAGCACATTTCTTTCCTATTCGAGAGAGTATAACCGCTAGCCAGCTAGCAGATTTGTATATTTCTTGAACAGTGTCTCTTGATGGTGTTCCATTGGAGATTAACTCAGATCGTGGAAGTCTCTTCACCTCTTGATTTTGGATAAGTTTCCAATATGCTATGGGGACTCGTCTTTCCTTTAGCACCGCCTTCCACCCTCAATCAAGTGGTCAAGTAGAACGCGTCAATCAAATTCTAGAAGATATGCTCCAAGCTTCTGTTATCTCATTCGGAATGGATTGGGAGAAATGCCTTCCATTTGCCGAATTTGCTTATAACAATAGCAATCAATCTAGCTTGGGCAAAGCTCCTTTTGAAGTTCTCTATGGACGAAGGTGTTGAACGCCTCTTAACTGGTCAGAAACCGAGGAAAGATAATTCTTTGGCCCGGATATGATCAAGGAAGCAGAAGAGCAAGTTCCCATTGTTCGTGAGAAGTTGAAAACAGCCCAATCTCGTCAAAAGAGCCAATATGATTGTAACATAAGGCCATGACTTTTGAAGTTCACGAAAAGGAGTACCTTAGGTTACTCCTCTGAAGGGAACCCATCGCTTTGGTATCAAAGGAAATTTGGCTCCTCGCTACATTGGTCCCTTTCGCATTCTTGCCAAACAAGGAGAAGTTGCCTACCAATTGGAACTACCTCCGCATCTTTCCAGAGTTCATGATGTTTTCCACGTTTCTCAACTCAGGCGTTATTTCTCGGATCCTATCCGTGGAGTGGACCACAAAACGCTTGATCTCCAAGATAATCTCACATACTGGGAATATCCCGTTCGTATCCTTGATCAAGCCGAGCGTACCACTCAACGCCATAACATCAAGTTTCTCAAGGTTCAATGGTCACACCATTCCGAGAAAGAAGCTACTGGCAAAGGGAGGATCGTCTTCGACTTGAGTACCCCACTTTCTTTCCGGCGGATCCTAAATCTCGGGACGAGATTTTCCTGAGTGGGGGTGAGTTGTCACAACCCTAGTCAGTGCATGCATTAGAGTGATTGAATCATGATTACTTTTCACACAAAGGAGAAATGGGGATGGCAGAAACCCCTAACACTACCTAACTTAACTAGGGTTACTAAAATTCTTTTTCAATGAACCTGAAATGCCCTTCAAAAATGTTCATCATCTTTGCCTTGGTCTAGAACCTCTGACAAAAATGGTGCACACTTTTCTAGGACATCATTGGATCACTGAATTAAATCATAGTCTATTAGCATTTGGGCATTTAAATGCTATATAATATTTTAAATGTCCAAATAATCATGAACTAAAATGTTTACTGTTGGAAATATTCTAAACAGTGGCCTTGAGCAGTTTCAAGATTTTTGGGACTGTTTTGGTATTTTTAATAAAGCCCTGAAGTTACAGAAGAAATAGAAAACAGAAAATAAAAAAGGAAAAACACTTACTTGGCCAAACCTACCTGGCGGCCCAGCACTATGCTGGCCCATGGCCAGTCAGCTGCTTCCTCCCGCCAGGCAGGCAGGAAGGTAAGCGCCAGCGTGCCCGAGCCCGCCATGCCTCCACCTGCTTGTCGCCGAGCCGCTGGACGCGTGGATGAACTCCTCCTCGTCGCCCCGACCTCCCTGACACCTCACTCGCCCCCCTGCGCCTCTCTCTCGCTATCTCCCCACCATGGCCGATGCCACCGCAGCTGCACCGCCATTGTAGCTGCAGCCATTGTCGCCTCCTCGCCGCCCGCCCATGTCCATAAGCTCCGCCATCGTCTGCTTCATCGAGCAGATCGAGCCCCGAGCGCTCTTTCGCCCAGAGCCACTGAACAGACCTCGCTCCTCCTCGCAGTCGCCGAAGATCCACTTTGCTGCCCTACTCGCTCCAGCTCGTCCCCGACCCAGTTTCCTAGCTCGCCGTGACCGCTGTGAGATCCTGCCTCTCCTCCCCCTCTCCATTCTGCCTGCCGCACACCATAGCGACCACACTGAGCACACCCGCACGCGCCGCCGCCTCAGCTCGTTGCTGACGTGGCTTCAGCCACACAACGGCCTCACCACCGTGTCCAACGCACTCCCCGCACCACGTAGGCCTTGTAGGAACTAGCCCCGTACCTCCACATGCACTGCAACGTCGAGTTCGAGCTCGACCGAGCTCCAGTAGCCACCAAGCTCATCGTCGGCGTCGTTTCCAGCGGCCCCGAGCTCAACCACCACCACCACTCGATGCGGCTCGCTCCCAGCTACAGGTAGGTGGCCCCCGCCGCCCATTTTGTCACCGGAGTGCGAACCCGCACCTTCCGCCGCGTCTGGTCGTTGCTGGAAGCTAAATGCCATCGATTTGACCCAGTTTGACTAGGGATTTGACCCCCTGGGTCACTGACATGTGGGCCCTGCCTTTGGTCAAACCTAGATTGGCAATTAATCTAACTTTAATTAGTTAGTTAACTAACTGTGTCACTGACCAGTGGGTCCCATTAGTCAGGTTTGACCTAGACCACACAGTTGACCTACTGATGAGTGCTGATGCAGTAATGCCTTTTCTGGATTTATTCTTATTTAGGAAATTCCAGAAATTGTTCCAAACTTCAAAAAATCATAGAAATTAATCTGTAACTCCAAATGCAAAGATTTATATATGAAATATGATCAGAAAAATCCAATCTATCAATATGTACTGGTTTCATGCATGTTTAAGCAACTTAACCCTACTGTTTCGTGAAAAACATGATAAAGCACCATTTAAATCCATAAGATGAGTTTGGGGTTGAACCCTTGGTTCAAAATGGCTCAAACCCATCTGGTTCTAGTTGCATTAGCCCAACACACTCATTTTGCCATGTCATATGCATGCATCATATTGTTGCATATTGTCATGTATTGATTGTGTTACTGGTATGTTCTCTGTGGTAGGTTTTGCTCATGAGGATTACCGTGAATATCCAACTGAAGGACAGTACCCATCTACCTATCTGCCAGGCAAGCAACCACCATTTGATCATATCAATAAAATCCCATGTTCTCGCTCCTGCTCTCATTTACTGCATTTAAGACAACAACGTTTCAAACTGCTGTGTGCTGCAGTAGTTGAACCCATTTCCTCTGCATGACTTGTCATTGCCACAGTAACTAGATGAAACCCACTAGCATGTGTAGGAGGTTTTTGAGCCATGATTGTGTTTCCTACCTTGCTATGCCTGCTATGCTTAGAGTCGTGTCAGGTCTGGTTCATCTGGGTGATTGGCTAGAATGAAATGATCATGTCCGTGATGAGAGTGAAGTGTTGAACACGATTTGGTAAAGGTATCGATGAGAGGCCATGTACATGGTGGGTTGTTTCATTGGAACCGTCCCTAAGAACTGAGATCTGTATGTGTGATTTAAGATTCAGCTACTACCATGCATTGGGCCCTCAAATATGACCCTTCTTGACTTATTAAACGCCCTTGTCCTTTGTCCATGAGTTGCAAGTAGTTTCTGGTGTTTGTAGTATACTAGAGGCCGTGCGCAGCGCTGACCCTCGGGGTGGGCTGTGATGCGGTAGGTACGTGGCCGGGTATGCTGGCGCCCGTTTGGAGTTTCAGAACCCTGTACACATCGTTCGGGGTCGTATGTGGAAACCTCGGCCGGAATCCCTGCGGATGGAACCTAAATAGGCGATAACCCTATACTAGGGATTTTTGTGGTTAGTAAAGTCATGGTCTACACCCACATCGGCCTTCACTTTAAGTCTGCCGAGGACATGCCGTGTGCAGACGCTAAGTGGTGGAAACATGTATGAAGAAGTACACTCCTGCAGGGTTAACATCTTCTATTTGAATAGCCGCGTCCATGGTAAAGGACTACTTGGTTGCCTATACGGTTCATAGACAAGTAAATGGAAACTAATAAAAGCCTCAAGACGAGTGTGAGTGCCGTGGATGGCCCTTCCGTAGGATGATGGAAGAGGATCCGCGGTAGTGTATTGTTGTGGAGAGTGGTGGACTCATGTTCCCAAAACATTTACAATTTGTTGTCTCGTAGGATAGTTTATCCAAGAGTCAAAGCTGGCTTGCTGCAATAGACTCCACTATCCCTTTGTTGATAATGTGCATGCATGTAGGATCTGATATAAGTCTTTCTGAGTACCTTTGTACTCATGTTTGCTTAATTACTGTTGCATAAGAGAATGCCGCCCCTTCTGAAGGGTTTTACATAGACCTCGATGTTGATGAGTAGCCTGATGCCCAGGTGATGATCCTGAGCATGTGAAGGACCCTTGTAGATAGTTAGGCTTCCTCAAGCCTTTTGCTTTCTAGTTGTCTGTACTCAGACAAGTTGCTTACATTTGTGCTTGTATGCTTGTATGACTTGAATGTCGGGTCGTGTGACCCCCATCTGTATGAATGATATGTATGGCTCTTCGGAGCCTTTTAAATAAAGTACTTGAGTTGTAGAGTTTTGTTGTGATACCATGTTGTATTTGCACATATTGAGCATATTGTGTGTATGATTTGAAATTCTTGGTATGTGTGGGATGTGACAACCTAGTTGTTTATCCTTGGTAGCCTCTGTTACCGGGAAATGTCTCCTAGTTCTTCCACTGAGCCCTGGTAGCTTGTTACTGCTCCAGAGCACTTAGGCTGGCCGGCATGTGTCCTTCTTCGTTCATGTGTCTGTCCCTTCGGGGAAATGTCACGCGTTGTTCCTTGAAGTCCTTGTAGCTTGCTACGACTTGGGTTCATGCGTTGTTGATTGACACGTTCGTTGCTAGGTCATGTATGCCTATCCCTATAAGTTAGCGCTACTTTGGGTTTACAACTAGTCATGTCAGCCCGGGTTCTTTGTCATATGGATGCTAGCGACACTATCATATATGTGAGCCAAAAGGCGCAAATGGTCCCGGGCCAGGTAAGGTGGCATCTGTGGGAATACCGTGCGTGAGGCCGCAATGTGATATGAGGTGTTACATGCTAGATCGGTGTGACTTTCAATCCGGGTCCTGATAGCAACCTTGGTAGGGTCTACTGATATTCCTTCTCTAGATATAACATGTCCGAGAAATCCAACTTCCTTCAACCATAATTCACATTTGCTGAACTTGGCATATAATTGATGTTCCCTGAGCTTCTCGAGAACCAAGCGCAAATGTTCCTTATGCTCTTCTTCATTCTTTGAGTCGACCAATATATCATCAATGAACACCACGACAAACTTGTCCAAAAACTCCATGAACACCTTGTTCATCATGCTCATGAAATAGGCAGGGGCATTAGTCAAACCAAATGACCTCGTAGTAAAATTTGTCTTAGGTATATCCTGCTCTTGGATCTTCATCTGGTGATAACCTGACCGAAGATCAATTTTGGAGAAAACCTTAGCTCCTTGTAGCTGGTCAAACAAATCATTAATCATCAACAGAGGGTATTTGTTCTTGATCATCACCTCATACAGCACACGATAATCAACAATCATCCTCAAAGATCCATCCTTCTTCTCAACCAGAAGCACTAGAGCTCTCCAAGGGGATGAGCTTGGTCGAATATAACCTTTGTCCAGTAACTCCTTAATCTACTTCTTAATTTCCTCCAGATCATTTGCGGGCATCTGATACGGCCACTTGGATATTGGTCTGGTGCCTGGCTATAACTCAATCATAAACTCAATATCTCGATCTGGCGGCATGCCTGGTAACTCCTTCGGAAATACATCGGGGTAGTCCTTCACCATTGGTACTTCCTCCTGAACAACTCTCGATAGGAATTCACCTGATTCCTCCTTGGCGCATGCATAGACACATACTTGATCCTCTTTCCTTCCGGGGTGGTGAGAAGAATTGATTTACTAGCGCAGTCGATGTTTCCTTCAAACATGGATAGCCAATCCATGCCTAGGATCACATCCAATCCTTGTGACTCTAGGACAATAAGGTCGGTGGGGAAAACATGTGTACCTATGGTCACTGGCAGCTGATAACATCCCCTACTAGCCATATACTCTGCTCCTGGGAACTTACTAACATAGGTGACTTAAGGGCTATGGTTGGCAACTTAAACTTGTCCACAAATCCCTTTGATATGAATGAATAAGATGCTCCAGTGTCTAAAATAACAAGTGTTGTAAATACATTAATTAAAAACTTACCGACAACTGCGTAGGGATGCTCCTCAATCTCCTCCACACTGACGTGGTTCACCTGACCTCTGGTGAAGGGGTTGGGCTTCTTTCCAGAACTTCCGTTGCCATTTCCATTCTTTGCTTCAGAACATTCAATGGCGTGATGCCCGGTCTTCCCGCACTTGAAACAAGTAATGTGACTTAGATCCTTCTTGGCGGGTGTCACGGGGTTGGAACGGTTTTGACTATTGCTGCCTCCATTCCCATTGCCATTCTTGGGGCCATTGTGGTTGTGTGAACTCCCTCCATTGTGCGTATGTCCTCCATGGTTATGAGTATGTCCCCCCTAGTACGGGTAATAGTGAGGCTTCTGCTGAGCTCCAGAAGTGTACCTCCCTTATCCATACTTCCTCTTGTGATTATCAATCTGTTGCTGCTTGCCTTCTATCACGAGGGACCTGTCTACCAACTCCTGGTAGTTGTCGAAGGTTGCCACCATCAACTGCATAGTCAGCTCATCATTGAGTCCCTCAAGAAACTTCTCCTGCTTCGCGGCATCTGTGGCCACATTATCTGGGCATAGCGTGCTAACTGTCTTAATTTACGCATACTGTCCCCCTGTACGACTTCCTTGGCGCAAGTTGTGAAACTCACGCTTCTTCATACTCATAGCTTGAGCTGAAACATGTGCGGTGCGGAAGGCCTGCTGAAACTGATCCCATGTAACTATAGCTATGGGGTAAGTGGTGGTGAAGTTCTCCCACCTAGAAGTTGCGGGTCCATCAAGATGATGTGCGGCAAAGCGCACTCTCTCCGCATATGTGCATCTGGTAGTGGTCAGCTCTCTTCCAATCTTGCAGAGCCAATCATCTGCAACTATCGGCTCGGTGCTGCTAGAGAACACCGGTGGATTCAACCTCAGGAAATGGGCTAGATTGTCAACAGGGGGTGGTGGCGGTGGGTTGTTGTTGTTGTTGCCTTGGTTCTGATTCTGATTGTGTACTAGCATCTACATCAAGGCATTCTGTTGCTAGGTCAACTGGGTGAGCTCCGGTGGGAACACGAATCCAATGTCACGTCTCGGAGGCATCTGATGGGTTAGAGGGGGTGAGAAAACAGAATAGAAATAGGTCTAAGAGAGATTTCACTACCCATATGTACATGAGGCAAACACAATCAATTCACTTCATTCAATATCAAACAAGGTTCACACAAACGATCTAAACTATGATTACAAATCGATCGAAGCTAACTACTTGGAAGAATACTATTAGTAACATGGTGGTCGTCTAGAAATTTTGATCGGTGGAAGACTCCATAATATCTGCTCGAGCTTCGTCTATGTAGTCATTGTCGGTGTCAAAACCGGCGTATCTCGGGTAGGGGGTCCCGAATTGTGTGTCTAGGTGGATGGTAACAGGAGACAAGGGAGATGATGTTTTTACCCAGGTTCGGGCCCTCTCGATGGAGGTAAAACCCTAGTCCTGCTTGATTAATATTGATGATATGGGTAGTACAAGAGTTGATCTACCACAAGATCAGAGAGGCTAAACCCTAGAAGCTAGCCTATGGTATGATTGTTGTTCGTCCTATGGACTAGACCTCTCCGGTTTATATAGACACTGGAGAGGGCTAGGGTTACACAGAGTCGGTTACAATGGGAGGAGATCTACATATCGTATCGCCAAGCTTGCCTTCCATGCCAAGGAAAGTCCTATCCGGACACGGGACGAAGTCTTCAATCTTGTATCTTCATAGTCCGGGAGTCCGGCCAAAAGTCATAGTCCGGCCATCCGGACACCCCCTAATCCAGGACTCCCTCAGTAGCCCCTGAACCAGGCTTCAATGACGATGAGTCCCGCGCGCAAATTGTCTTCGGCATTGCAAGGCGGGTTCCTCCTCCGAATACTTCATAGAAGATGTTGAACACAAGGATAGTGTCCGGCTCTGCAAAATAGTTTCCACATACCACCACAGAGAGAATGATATTCGCAAAAATCTAATCTGCTGACGTATTCTATAGCGTGACATCATGCCACAGCCAAGCCTTTATTCGAATCGTTTTACTGTCGCACCTCAGCGTGTTTAGCGAGGCGGTTTCCTTGGCACGTCTTGTCAGAGCAGAGATCGTGTCCCCTTATTCCGGGATTCTCATCAATACGGGCGTGGGTAACCCAACCGCGCCATTAATCGCGGCGCTTGGGAGATAAGCGAGTTTTACTAGGCTGGTGGGGGCACATGGTTTCGGCCTCCCATATAAGGGGATAAGAATCCACCCTTTCCATCTATGCCTTCCTCCTCCTTCGCTTATCCATTCCTGCGCACTCGAGCTCCAACGCCCAAGTCCGCACTTCCCACCTCAACCTTCTCCAATCATGTTCGGACCGGGAGGCAAGTGGATGGCCTCCTCCGTTACGGAGGGGCAAATCAAGAAGCTCAGGAAAGCCGGATACTTGTCCAATGACATCACGCACCGGCTCCCAGATGAGGGGCAGCTCATCCCACCCCCAGGCCCCATGAGAGGGTCGTGTTTCTCCCCCATTTCCTCCACGGACTGGGCTTTCCTCTTCACCCATTTGTTCGGGGGCTCATGTTCTACTACGGCCTGGACTTCCATGATCTGGCCCCGAACTTCATCCTCAACATCTCGGTGTTTATCATCGTGTGTGAGGTCTTCCTCCGCATCCAGCCCCACTTCGGCTTATGGCTGAAGACCCTCAATGTCAAGCCGAAGGTTGTGGGCGGCCGACTAGTGGAGTGCGGAGGCGCCATGGTGGGCAAGATGGCCAACGTCACATGGCTCGAGGGCTCCTTTGTGGAAACCATCAAAGGGTGGCAATCGGGGTGGTTCTACATCACCGAGCCGCGTGACCCTGAATGGGCAGCGGCCCCCGAGTTCCGGTCTGGCATCCCCACGCGGCTCACCTCATGGAAAGAGACGGGCCTGTCATGGGGTAATCCGGAAGAGGCAACTGGACTCCAAACCTGCATCCAGAACCTGATGGACAAGAAGGTTAAACTCGTCAACGTAGTCCAGGTCATGCTCTTCCGCCGGATCCTCCTGTGTCAACGGCGGGCTTTTAATCTGTGGGAATTCGACCCGGCTCAGCACCAAACTCTGTCCAGGCTCTTCGACACAACACATGAAGATGCTTGGAAGGTGCTTTTCAAGAGCTCCGAGGTCCACCCTCCCACTACCGAGGATCGCGGATTCTGCACGAGGCGCCAAGCCAGCGCGGTAAGCTTAGTTTACCCATTACATGGTATTTGTTTTTCATAGTTTTACAGAAGAAGGCCGGACAGATTGACTGCCCGGCTCCTTTGACCGAAGACCCAGCAGACGCCCGCCTGATGAAGCTGCTGGTCCCGGCACCCCACTTGGTGCCGGAGAAGAAGGCCAAGAAGAAGTCCACGGGAACTCGAAGGAGCTCCCGGCGACTGGTGGTGTCGGACTCATCGCCCGACGACCCCGAAGCGCACTCCTCCTCTGAAGACGATGATGAGGAAGAAGTAGCCTCTCCCCCTCCAACGGGAGGAGGAAAGAAAAGGAAGGCCGCCCCAACTAGGGAGGCCAGAGGGTCCAAGAAGGGGAAGACCCTTCTTCCGGACTACGCCTCCGACACCGAAGACGGCGGAGAGGAGTGGCCATCCAGGGCCAAGCCCCTGGAAAAATCGTAAGTATCCGGGTACCAGAATAACTCATGGTGTTCCTCTATTGCTCAGTACCTTCTGACGCCGAATATAATTATGTAGTCCGCCCAAGGCTCAGCTCGACGATTCGTCCAGTGGCTCCCTGGACTCGTCGGATATGAATAGTCTTTCACTCCTGACGTCTTCCTCCCCCCGCCCTACAGACAAAGCCGAGGCGGAGTCCCGAAAGGGGCTGAGCCAGGAGGAGGTGGTCCTGGAGGCGCAGCAAGGCGACCTCCCGGACTCCAGGCCCGCAGGGGATAAAACCCTGGAGGGATCTAAGTCCGGCCCTGGGCCAGACACCGCACCAGAACCTTCAGTGGTTCCGGAGTCCGGCAGGTGGCCCCTTCGCAAGAAGGGTAAGCCTACGTCGCCGGCCAATTTGCTGGAGGTGCTTAACGGCGCCTCCATCGACGAGGAGCACCGCACTGTTATGAGTGCGATGATCAAGAAGGTTCAGTCCGCCAAGAGCGGGCTGACAAAAGCCTATGCCAGCCTTCTAACAAGCTTTGAGGTATGTATTTAAAACATGTAAAAATGTTACCGCATAGAAAGTAGCCCCTGATGCTCAGTTTGGTGTTCGGAAAGAAAAGTCGGACTGAGGATCTAAAAAGATATACGCAGGAGTCTAACAGAAATATGTCAATATGGGAATGCAGGCTACGCTGCTGACCTCTGCCGCACTGACTGCGGAGGTCGATGCATTGAAGCAGAACCTCGAGCGGTCCGAGAATGAGCTCGGCCTTGCCAAGAAGCAGCTCGAGGACAAGGAAGGTAGGTAGTGCCTTATGTAAATATATATAAAAATACCTGGTTGCAAATAATGACAGGACCAACATGAATGTTACAGGGGCCACAACCGAGGTGGCGACCCTGAAGGAAGCATTGTCCAAGGCCGAAGACAATGCGGCCATGGAGCGCACCGAGCGAGAGAAACAAGAGGCGCGGGTGGCGGAAGTACGGCAAGAGCTCGATGCTCTCGTGAAGAAACACGAGAGTTTAGAGCTTGACTCAAAGACACGAGAGTCCGAGCTTGCCTCGACACTTGAAAGCGCCAAGTCTGCCAAGGCCGAAGACCAAAAAGCCCTCCAGGAGATTGAGGCGATGAAAAATATAGTGGTTGGTAAGGCATTCTTTATGCAAAGCAAGCATGTGAAAGTGAATTACGTGTTACTTACCCGAATCCGGAGCTCTCCAGGAGCATTCGCAGATCTTCCCTACAGTGTGTCCGACGCCGCCGCATTCTACCGAGCCGAAGAAGGGAGCTCGACGGAGAAGGTGTTCTGGTCCCAGTATGCTGAGGCTAGACGCCCGGTGCCCTTGAGCGACCAGCTGAAGCAGCTGGTCGAGCTCCATAAGGTAGCCGAACAGGCCATGAAGGGCCTTATAGGCTGGCTGTGGCCTGGGGAGGTCCTGCCTGACAGCTACTTCGGGCTGGTGAGGCGGCTGGTGGATGCCTGTCCGCGGCTTGAAATCATCAAGCGCTCCGTATGCATCGAAGGCGCCCGTAGGGGTTTTGCCCGTGCTAAAGTGCACTGGGGCAAGCTGGATGCTGAGAAGCTGGTGACAGAAGGGCCACCGAAGGGGAAGGGGCATCGCAGGCCCGAGATGTATTATGAGGGATTCCTGAAGGGTGCTCGCCTTGTGGCGAATGAATGTACCAGGGATGTAATTTTTGAGTAAACTCGCTCGTGTTTATCCTGTGCGCTGAAAACTTGTTCATATGCGCGAAGCAACACTTTTTGAATTTAAAATATTACCTTCTGTGCGGCTGTTTATTAAATCTGAGAGATGCAAGTCATCGGCTTCTACCCCCATGCCACGAGTGCTGGGGTGTTCGGGATAAACCTGAGCGCTCTTGTTCCCATTCTTGGGTCCGTCGAGGGAGGCGCTCAGCACAACGAACAAGGCAATCAGACTTATAATGTTTTATCACTCTCACTTAGCCATAGAATTCTATAATTTTAAATTTCGGCGAAGCCCCTAGTATTCAAAAGACTGAGTTCGGGGCGCTATCCACGCCTAGGCCGGACAAAGCCAGCTCCTCGCTCTAAGCGGCATAAGTCTTTAAGGACTCGAAAAACCTCGCGAACAGCGACCGGCTCTCGCCCTATCATGATGGTCAGTTTTAGCTTTCTCTACTGAGGTGTTAACCCAGCTCAACTGGGGCACAATCGCAGTAATTCTCCCAGCACTACCTTAGCCGATATAGCGGAACATAAGGTACCAAAACATGGGAGCCGGGCAAACCCAACTATTGACCCAAGACATGATTCGGAGCCGATGCATATAATGCTATAAGTTTGGGGTGCCGCACTCATGAGAGTGTTCGGTCTTCTCACACCGTAATTTGGGGAACTTAAGCCCCTGGTGTATTGGCCGTACCAAAGTGTACGATTGCATAATGTCAAAACTGAACATATGTAAGAAATAAATGCAATAATAGACAAGAGCTATATATTGTTTATGAAAGGGCTTCTATGATAGCAGAACGATACAAATAGTGCGATAAGCAAGAGATGGGATTATTTGACATGTCCCCTTCCAGGGGCAAGCTGCGAGACTTTAGGTAAGACAGGTATTTAGCTCGTTATAGAGACCACCTGGACGTTCGACGTGGCTTGCTGTCTCCCTGGCTGTTGCATCGTGTGTTCGGCGATTGTACTGCCGGACAGGTCTTCCGAATAGTGGAGTCCTGAAAGTAAAAAAAAGAAAAATCACAAAAATAGGGAGCCCCAAGTGCGGTTAAGCCGTATTCTGGGCATGCCGTGGTTGTGCCCCTCCCCTTATGCCCATGGTATTTCTAGAGCGTAATTACATATGCATGGTACTGGTTCCGCAATATCGCGAGGGCTGGGGTTGGGGCCGCACTGCTATGCTAGCTCAGAATGTGCCGGACGGTCTTGTTGTAGGTTACTCCAGACGCGCTTGACGGTGCCCGGACACTTAACAGACAGACTGGAGAATTGCCTTGAGAGGTTGCTTTGTACTTCCGCTGCAAGGGCCACCGTGTGTTCCTCTGTTCGAAGAGAGCGTTCGGTGTTTCCATTGACCGTAATGACTCCACGAGGGCCTGTCATCTTGGGCTTGAGATATGCGTAGTGCGGCACCGCATTGAACTTTGCAAATGCGGTTCGTCCGAGTAGGGCGTGATAGCCACTGCGGAACGGGACTATGTCGAAGATTAACTCCTCGCTTCGGAAATTATCCGGGGATCCTAAGACCACTTCGAGTGTAGCTGAGCCTGTACAACTGGCCTCTACACCTGGTATGACGCCTTTAAAGGTCGTCTTTGTGGGTTTAATCCTTGAGGGATCTATGCCCATTTTCCGCACTGTATCCTGATAAAGCAGGTTCAGGCTGCTGCCGTCGTCCATGAGGACTCTAGTGAGGTGAAATCTGTCAATGATTGGGTCTAGGACCAGTGCGGCGAATCCGCCGTGACGAATGCTAGTGGGGTGGTCCCTTCGATCAAAGGTGATCGGGCAAGAGGACCATGGGTTGAACTTTGGGGCGACTGGCTCCAATGCATATACATCCCTGAGCACACGCTTTCGTTCCCTTTTGGGGATGTGCGTTGCGTATATCATGTTCACCATCCGCACTTGTGGGAGAAAGCCCTTCTGTCCTCTGTTGTTCGGCGGCCGGGGCTCCTCCTCGTCATCGCTATGCAGCCCCTTGTCTCTGTTTTCGGCACTTAACTTGCCTGCCTGCTTGAACACCCAACAATCCCTGTTGGTATGATTGGCTGGTTGTTCGGGGGTGCCGTGTATCTGGCATGAGCGATCGAGTATCCGGTCTAAACTGGATGGGCTCGGAGTATTTCTTTTGAATGGCTTTTTTCACTGACCGGGTTTAGAGCCTCTGAATCCGGCATTTATTGCCGTATCCTCAGTGTTGACGCCGTTGCGTTGTTCTTGTTGCGACGCGACCTGCCATTGTTGTCCTTGCTATTCGAATTACCAGGGCTCTTGGTCATGTTATTGCTACGAGCTAGCCAGCTGTCTTCTCCCGCATAAAAGCGGGTCATGAGTGTCGTGAGGGCTGCCATGGATTTCGGCTTTTACTATCCTAGGTGTAGGGCAAGCCATTCGTCTCGGATGTTATGCTTGAAGGTTGCGAGGGCCTCTACATCCGGACAGTCGACTATTTGATTTTTCTTGGTTAGGAACCGTGTCCAGAATTGTCTGGCCGATTTCTCTGGCTGCTGAATTATGTGGCTTAGGTCATCGGCGTGTGGTGGTCGCACATAGGTGCCCTGGAAATTGTCAAGGAATGCGGATTCTAGGTCCTCCCAGCAACCAATTGACTCTGCTGGCAAGCTGTTAAGCCAATGCCGAGCCGGTCCTTTAAGCTTTAGTGGGAGGTATTTGATAGCGTGTAGATCATCACCACGGGCCATGTGGATATGAAGGAGATAATCCTCGATCCATACCGCGGGATCTGTTGTGCCATCGTATGATTCGATGTTTACGGGTTTAAAGCCCTCGGGGATTTGATGATCCATTATTTCATCTGTGAAGCATAGTGGGTGTGCGGCGCCTCTGTACTGGGCTATATCACGACGTAGCTCGTATGAGCTTTGTCTGTTCTGTTCGGCCTGGCCGTATTTGCCATATCCGATGTGACGGTTATCGTCACGTGTCGTGGGGCACCCACGCGATCCATAGATCGATCTTGTTTGCCTTGCCTTGTCCTCCAATATGTCTCGCAGGTCTGGCGCGTTTCCCCGTTCCTTGGGACTTTTTGAGCGGCGCCGGGGTGCGGCTTGAGTTGAGGGCCGAAAGGCCTCTCTGTCGCGGCCACGGGGTGGCCGATCGGCCACATCATACGCTGGTGATGTAGGTTTGGTTGCTTCCTCCTCTAGTTGGGGTAGTAGCCTGCGCTTTGGGTAGCTCTTGGAGGGGCGTTCGAGTTTGTACTCTTCGGCGGCGAGGACTTCTGTCCATCTGTCGGCTAGCAAGTCTTGGTCAGCCCTAAGTTGTTGCTGTTTTCTCTTGAAGCTGCTTGCCGTGGCCATGAGCCTGCGTTTGAAACGCTCTTGTTCGACGGGGTCCTCAGGCACGACAAATTCGTCGTCGTCGAGGCTTGCTTCGTCTTCGGAGGGAGGGATATAATTATCGTCCTCGACCTCTCTGTCTGCCGCTCTCTCATGAGGGCTGGCTTCTCCATCCTCCTGCGCTGAATCCTACTGGAGGGGTTGTCTTCGGCACTGTCCGGGGTGTTATTGTCTCCGGTGCCGGACTCGCCGTTTTTGCTTTGGCAGGATTTAGAGCGGCGCCGCTGACGCCGGCGCTTAGGCTGTTTCTTGGAGGGGTCATCCTCCGTTGTTCCATCGCCATCCCCTTCTTTTGGGGTGTCCACCATGTATATGTCGTATGACGAGGTGGATTTCCAGTGCCCTATAGGTGCTGGTTCTTAGTCGTCTCCTTCATCGGCGTCCATACCGTCGATGTCTTCGGAGTCGAAGTCGAGCATGTCGGTTAAATTGTTGACAGTGGCTACGAAGTGGGTGCTGGGTGGGTTTCGAATTTCTTCGTCGTCCGCATCCCAACCTTGCTGACCATTGTCCGGCCAGGGCTCTCCTGATAAAAGAGAGAGACTTTAGTGAATTCAGGATGTTGCCAAAGGGTGAGTGTTGAAAGATGTCCGTGGCGGTGAACTCCATGATCGGAGCCCAATTGGGTTCGATCGGGAGGGGTGCGGAAGATTTGGAGTCCAGAACGGAGTCCGGCACCCTAGAGTCACGAGCTTCGCGAAGGACAAGATTGGTGTTCGGCTCGATCGCCGTAGAGATTGCAGCCCCCGAGGCGGCATCCAGCCACCCGTCCTGGACCGGCGCTGTCGGCTCCGAGCTAAGGGTCGGAGCGGACACCTGAGCGGCGCTTTGGGGATTGTCCAGCGGCAGAGCTAGATCATGCCCATCGTGACAGTGCGGCACGCTCGGGTGTGGCTCGAATCCGTCGAAGATCAAGTCTCCGCGGACGTCAGCCGTGTAGTTTAAACTTCTAAATTTGACCTGATGGCTAGGGGCGTAGCTTTCGATCTGCTCCAGATGGCCAAGTGAATTGGCCCGCAATGCAAAGCCGCCGAATACGAAGATCTGTCCGGGGAGAAAAGTCTCACCCTGGACCGCCTCGTGTTTGATGATCGAAGAAGCCATTGGGCCTAAAGGTGACGACGCAGAGGAACTCTCAATGAAAGCACCAATGTCGTTGCCAAAACCGGCGGATCTCGGGTAGGGGGTCCCGAACTGTGCGTCTAGGCGGATGGTAGCAAGAGACAAGGGACACGATGGTAGTACAAGAGTTGATCTACCACGAGATCAGAGAGGCTAAACCCTAGAAGCTAGCCTATGGTATGATTGTTGTTTGTCCTAAGGACTAAATCTCTCCGGTTTATATAGACACCGGAGAGGGCTAGGTTTACATAGAGTCGGTTACAATGGGAGGAGATCTACATATCGTATCGCCAAGCTTGCCTTCCACGCCAAGGAAAGTCCTATCCGGACACTGGACAAAGTCTTCAATCTTGTATATTCATAGTCCGGGAGTCCGCCAAAGGTCATAGTCCGGCCATCCGGACACCCCCTAATCCAGGACTCCCTCAGTCATCATAACTGTCATCATTTGCATCATTGTCCATGTCGGTGTCGTCCAAGATGATGTAGTCCTCCGAACGAATCTCCACTTCAGGTTCTCGCCTCTGGTTCTCCACGGGTATTCCTAGCTTCTTCTTCAGGTCTTCATGTTTCTCCAATAGTACATCAATTTCTTCTTCATATCCATCGCGTGTTGAGCTGAGTTCCTATTCTAGCTCGATATTCTTCTTCATCAGCTTCTTGGTCTTGTTCATGATAGAGCACATCTGGTTCTCGTATCGACGAATGTGCTGATCCATCTGCTGAATGTAAACTGTAATTGATCCATCCTTCTTGGTAATAATCATCTCCCATTCCTCGTCTCGGCGTCCACATATCTGATAGACTGTGTCTTCATGCTCCTTGTGATACACCTCACAAATGTGTCCAAAAGTGATGTGCACTGCCATGCGCTTTCCCAAGTTCCAACTTGGTGCATCCAAGGTAAAATCAATGGGCTCCGTTGTTTGCGCAAACGTCCTCCCAGGTACACAAACTTTGATACTCCAGGGCTCCTCTTCCGGCAAAGTTGCAGAGAAAGCTCAAGTGAGGCTTGGTAGTCTGATGTTCAGGTACTTCGTGAGTTCCTTCAAGTGTCGTCTGAAAGGAGTGTCGTCATCCGGCTGAGTGAACTTTTACCTGGGGTCCGCCATCTATAGAGTAGAATAGAGGAGAATTAGAAATGAGAAAAGAAGAGAAATCTTGTGGCTTTTCCTAGTGGTCACGTCCTACAGTCAGCGTGGGCTCTGATACCATCTTGTAGCGACCATGATCCCAATGGACCAAATTCTCTGTGCTTAAGTGTCATCCCTGGATCGGTATGCTATCACACAGTACTTGCGGAATTATAACAGAGTTTAATCACATACTTATTACATCGAGGTCTTCATAAAGAGTATCTGTTACACAAATATAATGGTTGAAGGCCATCTAAACTAAAATAACTACGGAAGCTTCAAAGGTAAATGAGTCCATCAACTCCAACGACATAGCTAAGTTCATGACAACGACCTATCGCACCTTATTCATCGTCGGTAAAGTCTGCAACATGAGATGTTGCAGCGGTATATGTCAGCACATTGATTATGCTGGCAGAGTCACAGTGTAAAGCAATGAATGCAAGAACTATATCTACATGCATATTTGGCTAGTGGAGGCTCTAAGTTTAATGTTTTGCGTAAAGCTAATTTTCCCTACAACAAAGGAATAAATTTTATTTACTACAAATGTAAACCAATATTTGAGAAGGTTCCTCAAACTCAAATCCCACCATTAAACAAGTATCATCATTAAACCCAATTCATTAATTAAAGAGTGATGAGATCAACAATAATATCCACTTCTAGATACTCAAGATGTCCATAACCGGGGACACGGCTAACCATGATTAGTTTATACACTCTGTAGAGGTTGCATACTTTTCCCCACAAGAATCGACCGCATGCATGATCGAAAGATCGAGACATAGTCTTTCTGAAGCATTAACTCTCTACTATGGGTAGACCGATACACCTACTTTCACCTACATATGCTAGTCCACCTCTTCAAGAGCTCATGCAACTTACTCAACTACGCCAACGCCCATAATGGCTTGTGGCTGCACACAGAAGTTTCTAGGCATGAAATATCATATGATCCTTTTGAGCCTGGGAGGCGAACCGAGGAAAAATCACACGGGTACTACGGGATTTCCCAAGCAGGCTAGCACTAGATTCTCCAGGTCTCCGAACCAATCCACCAAGATGTGTATTAAAGTTGCCACCTTAATGTTATCCAGAATTAATGTCTCTCACAACTTCCATGTGTATCACGATCCAATCCCCGTCTACTAGCATGGCTAAGCAATAGTTGAGCATAACGTATATTCCCGGGGTGATCGAAGGTAATAGGTTCCTACCTCAAGCACTACAACCAAACCACACGTTGCCAAATCCACTCATGCAAATATTTGAGGGGCAAAGCTAATGCATAGTAAAAACTGGGTATAAAAGAGTATCATCAAAGTGTAAATTGCCTTGCTGGCGATCAGAATACTCTAGAGATTCATAGTAACAAGCTTCGCACTCCGGAAATCTAGAGTAGACGAATAGTAGCATAAATAAGCAATCAATCAAACGATGCAAAGAGAAATCGGGAAAAGATCCAAATAAAACTCGAAACAAGCAAATAACTGAACTAAATGGAAAACAAAACCTAATAGCATTTTTTCATGTGGATTAGATCTTAACAGTACGTATATGTGATTAGCTACGATTTCCAAAAAGAATCAACTCAAACGAAGTTATGAAACTCAAGATACAAACGGAATAAGATTGCATACTAATCTGAACTAAACTCAAATTTGAAATTATAAAAATCATGTTCAAGTTGGTTTACTGGAAAGAGGGGACTGTTACGAAGATTTAGGCGTTGGTTTCATCTAATTTGGATAAACGAGCTAAAAGTTACGCTAGTTTGAATATCAGGGGCTAAATCGTGATAAAACTTATTTGCGGATAGGTCCCTGGATGAAAAATAAATAGAAAAAAGAAAAATATATCGGACGAACGTCCGCTAACAGAGACTAACGAACGAATTCATTCGTTAACAGATTATAACGGGTGAACGTGCGTTATATAAACTAACTAAAAAAGAAAACCGATCTAAACCGAAACAAAAAAAATAAACCGGTGAACCAGAGCGGTTTTTATACCGGTTCGGTTAGCGTTCAACGGCGAGGTCAACGGCGGGGCGGCGTGACTCCGGCGGGGCGAGGCGGCTTCGAAGATGAAGGCGGGCGGCGCGGGCGGCGTCGCGCCAACAGTAGCAGCGGCAGGCGGCGCGGGGCGGCGAGCGGCAG
>NC_057804.1:550555813-550566910 GCF_018294505.1 Triticum aestivum
AGGCGGCGCGGGGCGGTGGCTAGCGCGGGGCGGCAGCGACGGCGCGGCACGGAGGCGGCTTGGGTGGTGGTGGCGGCTTGAGGAGAGCAGGGGCCAGCTGTGACGGCTCCGACCCGGACTCCTAGCCGGAGTCCTGCGAGGACACGGGCGGCGCGAGCGGGGAAGGCGATCGGCGCAAGCGGGCCTCTGCCTGGCTCAGCTGGGCCGGCCCAGTCGACGCACACTTTTTTTAAAAATAGCACCGCGAAGAGAAAAATCCTCATAAAATAAAATAAAAATCCTAAAAGTTCCAGAAACAATTTTCACCATCCCTTCCTAATATTTGGGTCAAGGTGAACATTTTTTTGGACTAAATGCAATTTTAAAAATGCATGTTTTTCCCTAATTTAACCAAATAAAAACTGCAAATAATATTCAAATAAAATAATTTAACTTCCAAATATCTTTTCCAACATTTCTCCTCTGGTTTGAAGAAGTCATTTTATGTTCTCTCATTATTTTTATTGTTTTCAAATAATTGGAAAGATTTTACTGAAATAAAATTGATCCACTTTTGAAATTAAAAAAAACATAAATGAAAATTTATGACACCTTCAACTCTCTCCTTGGGTCCTTGAGTTGCTTAAGATTTTTTTGATCACAACCAAATAAAATCCAAAATGCAATGAAATATCAAATGCATATGAATGATCTATGTATAACATCCAAATTGAAAATTGGGATGTTACAATCTCGTTACCAGCAAGTCTCTTTACTCGTTCCGTAATACATCATCCCGCAACTAACTCATTAGTCACTTTGCTTGCAAGGCTTCTTATGATGTTTATTACCGAGAGGACCCAGAGATACCTCTCCGATACTTGGAGTGACAAATCCTAATCTTGATCTATGCCAACCCAACAAACACCTTCGGAGATACCTGTAGAGTATCTTTATAATCACCTAGTTACGTTGTGACGTTTAATAGCACACAAAGTATTCCTCCGGTATCCTGGAGTTTCATAATCTCATAGTCGGAGGAATATGCATTTGACATCAAGAAGCAATAGCAATAAAACTGAACGATCATAATGCTAAGCTAACGAATGGGTCTTGTCCATCACATCATTCGCCTAAATGATGTGATCTTGTTCATCAAATGACA
The DNA here is from genome assembly GCF_018294505.1 of Triticum aestivum. NCBI lineage: Eukaryota > Viridiplantae > Streptophyta > Magnoliopsida > Poales > Poaceae > Triticum > Triticum aestivum. The sequence goes on from NC_057804.1 coordinate 550,556,958, forward strand.
ACACATGTCTATGGTTAGGAAACTTAATCATCTTTGATTAATGAGCTAGTCTAGTATAGGCTTACTTGGGACATGGTATTTTGTCTATGTATCCACACATGTATCGAGTTTTCGGTTAATACAATTCTAGCATGAATAATGAACATTTATCATGATACAAGGAAATATAAAATAATAAATTTATTATTGCCTCTAGGGCATATTTCCTTTAGTCTCCCACTTGCACTAGAGTCAATATTCTAGTTCACATTGCCATGTGATTTAACACCAATAGTTCACATCTTTATGTGATTAACACCCATAGTTCACATCGCCATGTGACCAACACCCAAAGGCTTTACTAGAGTCAATAATCTAGTTCACATCGTTATGTGATTAACACCCAAAGAGTACTAAGGTGTGATCATGTTTTGCTTGTGAGAGAAGTTTAGTCAAAGGGTCTGCCACATTCAGATCCGTATGTATTTTGCAAATTTCTATGTCTACAATGCTATGCGTGGAGCTTCTCTAGCTAATTGCTCCCATGTTCAATAGGTATGTAGATTAAGACTTAGAGTCATCGAGATCAGTGTCAAATCTTTCATTGACGTAATTCTTTACGATGAACTCTTTATCACCTCCATAACCAAGAAACATTTCCTTAGTATTCTTTAAGTACCGAAGGATAATTTTCACCGCTGTCCAGTGGTCCACTCCTGGATCACTATTGTACCCCCTTGCTAAACTCATAGCAAGGCACACAACTTGTCTGGAACACAACATGACATACTTTATAGAACCTATGGCTGAGGCCTAGGGAATGACTTTCATTATCTTTCTATCTTTTGCTGTGGTCGGACTTTGAGTCTTACTCAACTTTACACCTTGTAATATAGGCAAGATCTCCTTCTTTGACTGATCCATTTTGAACTCTTTCAAAATCTTGTCAAGGTATGTACTCATTGAAAATCTTATCAAGCGTCTTTATCTATCTCTATATATTTTGATGCCCAATATGTAAGCAGCTTCACCGAGGTCTTTCATTGAAAAACTTTTATTCAAGTATCCTTTTATGCTATCCACAAATTCTATATCATTTCCAATCAACAACATGTCATCCACATATAGTATTAGAAATGCTACATAGCTCCCACTCACTCTGTTGTAAATACAAGATTTTCCGAAGGTTTGTATAAAACCATATGCTTTGATCACCTCATCAAAGCGTATATTACAACTCCGAGATGCTTGCACCAGTCCATAGATGGATCGCTAGAGCTTGCACACTTTTTAGCACCTTTAGGATCAACAAAACCTTCTGGTTACACCATATACAACTCTTCTTTTATAAATCCATTAAGGAATGCAATTTTGACGTCCATTTGCTAGATTTCATAATCATAAAATGTGGCAATTGCTAACATGATTCGGATAGACTTAAGCATCGCTACGGGTGAGAAAGTATCATCATAGTCAACTCCTTGAACATGTCAAAAACCTTTTGCGACAAGTCAAGCTTTATAGACAGTAACATTACCATCAACGTCGGTCTTCTTCTTGAAGATCCATTTATTCTCTATAGGTCGCCGATCATCAGGCAAATCCACCAAAGTCCACACTTTGTTCTCATACATGGATCCTATCTCAGATTTCATGGCCTCAAGGCATTTATTGGAATCTAGGCTCATCATAGCTTCTTCATAGTCGTAGGTTCGCCATGGTCTAGTAACATGACTTCTAGAACAGGATTACCATACCACTCTGGTGTTGATTGTGTTTTGGTTGATCTACAAGGTTCGGTAGTAACTTGATCTGAAGTTTCATGATCATCATCATCAGCTTCCTCTCTAGTTGGTATAGGCATCACGAGAACGTATTTCTTGGATGAGCTACTTTCCAATGTGAGAGAAGGTACAATTACCTCATCAAGTTTTACTTTCCTCCCAGTCACTTCTTTCGAGAAAAACTCCTTCTCTAGGAAGGTTTTATTCTTGGTAACAAAGATCTTTCCTTCGGATCTATTTTAGAAGGTGTACCCAATTGTTTCCTTAGGGTATCCTATGAAGACACACTTCTCCAATTTCGGTTCGAGCTTATTAGGCTGAAGCCTTTTGACATAAGTGTCGCAATCCCAAACCTTAAGAAACGACAACTTAGATTTATTGCCAAACCATAGTTCATACGGTGTCGTCTCAACGGATTTAGACGGTGACCTATTTAATGTGAATGCAATTGTCTCTAATGCATAACCCCAAAACGACAGTGGTAAATCGGTAAGAGATATCATAGATCGCACCATATCTAATAAAGTATGGTTATGATGTTCGGACACACCATTACGCTGTGGTGTTCCAGGTGGCGTGAGTTGTGAAACTATTCCACATTGTTTTAAATGAAGGCCAAACTCGTAACTCAAATATTCGCCTCCTCGATCAGATGGTAGATATTTTATTTTCTTGTTATGACGAGTCTCCACTTTAGTATGAAATTGTTTGAACTTTTTCAATTGTTTTAGACTTGTGTTTCATTAATTAGATATACCCATATCTTGCTCAAATCATGTGTGAAGGTTAGAAAATAACGATACCCACCGCGAGCCTCAACACTCATCGGACTGCATACATGGCTATGTATTATTTCCAATAAGTCATTAGCTCGATCCATTGTTCCGGAGAACGGAGTTTTAGTCATCTTGCCCATGAGGAATGGTTCGCAAGTATCAAATGATTCATAATAAAGTGATTAAAAAGTCCATACGCATGGAGTTTCTTCATGTGCTTTGCACCAATATGACTTAAACGGCAGTGCCACAAATATGTTGCACTATCATTATCAACTTTGCATATTTTGGCATCAATATTATGAATATGTGTATCAAAAATCGAGATTCAATAAACCATTTACATTGGGTGTATGATCATATAAGGTTTTATTCATGTAAACAGAATAACAATTATTCTCTAACTTAAATGAATAACCGTATTGCAATAAACATGATCTAGTCGTATTCATGCTCAACGCAAACACCAAATAACATTTATCTAGGTTCAACACTAATCCCGAAGGAAGAGGGAGTGTGTGTTGGTGATCATATCAACCTTGGAATCATTTCCAACACACATCGTCACTTCACCCTCAACTAGTCTCCATTTATTCTGCAACTCCTGTTTTGAGTTACTAATCTTAGCAACCGAATAGGTATCAAATACCCAAGGGTTACTGATGTCTGCTAGAACTATGTCGGTATTTCCCCAAAGAGGAAGGCATGATGCAACACAACAACGGTAGGTATTTCCCTCAGTGATGAGACCAAGGTTGTCGAACCAGTAGAAGAACCACGCATGACCATGTAAACAGCTCCTACACACACAGAACAAATAGTTGCAACCCGACGTAAGAGAGGGGTTGTCAATCCCTCACGGGTAACGATGCCAGAAATTGGCGAGTAGACGGGGGAAAGTTGTAATAGATTGGACAAATAGATCGCAAATAGAATAAACTGCAGCAAAGTATTTTGTATATTTGTTTTAATAGATCTGAAAAATAAAAGCAAATAAAAATAGATCGTGAAGGCAAATATATTAAAGAAGAGACCTGGGGGTCGTAGGTTTCACTAGTGGCTTCTCTCAAGAAAAATAGCAAATGGTAGGAAAACAAATTACTGTTGGGCAATTGATAGAACTTCAAATACTCATGACGATATCCAGGCAATGATCATTATATAGGCGTCATGTCCAAGATGAGTAGACCGATTCCTTCCTGCATCTACTACTATTACTCCACACATCGACCGCTATCCAGCATGCATCTACTGTATTAAGTTCATGGAAAAACGGAGTAATGCAATAAGAACGATGACATGATGTAGACAAGATCTATTTATGTAGAAATAGACCACATCTTGTTATCCCTAATAGCAACGATACATACGTGTCGTTTCCCCTTCTATCACTGGGATCAAGCACCATAAGATCGAACCCATCACAAAGCACCTCTTCCCATTGCAAGATAAATAGATCAAGTTGGCCAAACAAAACCCAAATATTGGACAAGAAATACGACGCTATAAGCAATCATGCATATAAGAGATCAAAGAAGACTCAAATAACTCTCATGGATAAAAACATAGATATGATCATAAACTCAAAGTTCATCGGATCCCACCAATCACACCGCAAAAAGAGTTACATCATATGGATCTCCAAGAGACCATTGTATTGAGAATCAAACAAGAGAGAGGAAGCCATCTAGCTACTAACTACGGACCCGTAGGTCTATAATGAACTACTCACGCATCATTGGAGAGGCACAAATGGACATGATGAACCCCTCTTGATGGTGTCTAGAATATATATGATGGTTCTGAAACTTGCGGTGGCTGGAATTGATTTTCGCCGACTCCCCTAGGGTTTCTGGAGTATTGGGGTATTTATAGAGCAAAGAGGCAGTGCAGGAGGCCACCGAGGTGGGCATAACCCATCTGGGCGCGCCTGGGCCCCCAGGTGCACCCTGGTGGTTGTGTCCCCCTCGGGGCACCCCTATGGTACTTCTTCAGCCCATCTTGTGTCTTTTGGTCCAGAAACAATCCACAAAAAGTTTCACTGCATTTGGACTCCATTTGGTATTGATTTCCAGCAATGTAAAAAACAAGCAGAAAACAACAATTAGCACTGGGCAATATGTCAATAGGTTAGTACCAAAAAATGATATAAAATGATTGTAAAACATCCAAGAATGATAATATAACAACATGAACAATAAAAAATTATAGATATGCTGAAGACGTATCAGTTACTACAGCACTAGTAAGATACACATCAATAACATGTATATCTAATATACCTTTGTTCACTTTGCCATCCTTCTTATCCACTAAATATTCAGGATAGTTCTGCTTCCAGTGACCATTTCCTTTGCAGTAGAAGCACTCAGTTTCAGGCTTAGGTCCACCTTTGGGCTTCTTCACGGGAGTGACAACTTGCTTGCCATTCTTCTTGAAGTTCCCTTTCTTTTCCTTTTCCCTTTTCCTTAAAACTAGTGGTCTTGTTAACCATCAACACTTGATGCTCTTTCTTGATTTCTACCTTTGCCGATTTCAGCATCGTGAAGAGCTTAGGAATCTTTTTTGTTATCCCTTGTGCATTATAGTTCATCACGAAGTTCTAATAGCTTGGTGATAGTGACTAGAGAACTCTGTCAATCACTATCTTATCTTGAAGATTAACTCTCATTTGATTCAAGCGATAATAGTGCCAAGACATTCTGAGCACATGCTCACTAGCTGATCTATTCTCATCCATCTTGTAGGCAAAGTACTTGCCAAAGGTCTCATACCTCTCGACACGAGCATGATTCTGAAATACCGATTTCAGATCTTGGAACATCTCATATGCTCTGTGGCGTTCAAAAAGTCTTTGAAGCCCCGATTATAAGCCGTAAAGCATGCCGCACTAAACTATCAAGTAGTCATTATGTCGAGATTGCCAAACGTCCATAACGTCTGCATCTGCTCCTGCAATAGGTCTGTCACCTAGCGCTGCATCAAGGACATAATTCCTCTGTGCATCAATGAGGATAATCCTCAGATCACGGACCCAGTCTGCATCATTGCTACTATCATCTTTCAACTTAGTTTTATCTAGGAACATATCAAAAATAGGGGATCTATAACACGAGCTATTGATCTACAACATAATTTGCAAATACTATCTGGATTAAGTTCATGATAAATTAAGTTCAATTAATCAGATTACTTAAGAACTCCCACTTAGATAGACATCCCTCAAGTCATCTAAATGATACGTGATCCAAATCAACTAAACCATGTCCGATCATCACGTGAGATGGAGAAGTCATCAATGGTGAACATCTCTATGTTGATAATATCTATTATATGATTCATGTTCGACCTTGCGGTCTCAAGTGTTCCAAGGCCATGTCTGTACATGCTAGGCTCGTCAAGTTTAACCCGAGTATTCCGCATGTGCAAAACTGTATTGCACCCATTGTATGTGAATGTAGAGCCTATCACACCTGATCATCACGTGGTGTCTCAGTACGAAGAACTTTCGCAACAGTGCATACTCAGGGAGAACACTTATACCTTGAAATTTTAGTTAAGGGATCATCTTATAATGCTACCGCCATACTAAGCAAAATAAGATGCATAAAAGATAAACATCACGTGCAATCAAAATATGTGACATGATATGGCCATCATCATCTTGTGTTTTTATCTCCATCTCCAAAGCATCGTCATGACCTCCATCGTCACCGGCTCAACACCTTGATCTCCATCATAGTGTCGTGGTCGTCTCACCAACTATTGCTTCTACAACTATCGCTACCGCTTAGTGATAAAATAAAGCAATTACATGGCATTTACATTTCATACAATAAAGAGACAACCATAAGGCTCCTGCCAGTTGCCGATAACTTTTACAAAACATGATCATCTCATACAATAAGGTATATCACATCATGTCTTGACCATATCACATCACGACATGCCCTGCAAAAACAAGTTAGACGTCCTCTACTTTGTTGTTGCAAGTTTTACGTGGCTGCTATGGGCTTCTAGCAAGAACCGTTCTTACCTATGGCACAAAACCACAATGGTGATTTATCAAGTTTGTTGTTTTAACCTTCAACAAGGATCGTCCGCAGTCAAATTTGATTCAACTAAAGTAGGAGAAATAGACACCCGCCAGCCACCTTTATGCAAAACTAGTTGCATGTCTACCGGTGGAACCGGTCTCATGAATGTGGTCATGTAAGGTTGGTCCGGGCCGCTTCATCCAACAATACCGCCGAATCAAAATAAGAAATTGGTGGTAAGTAGTATGACGATCACCACCCACAACTCTTTGTATTCTACTCGTGCATATCATCTTCGCATAGACCTGGCTCGGATGTCACTGTTGGGGAACATAGCATGCAATTTCAAAAAAATTCCTACGCTCACGCAAGATCTATCTAGGAGATCCATAGCAACGAGAGGGGGAGAGTGAGTCTACGTACCCTCTTAGACCAAAAGCAGAAGTGTTTGACAATGCGGTTGATGTAGTCGAACTTCTTCTCGTTTCGACCGATCAAGCACCGAACGTACGATACCTCCGAGTTCTGCACACGTTCAGCATGATGACGTCCCTCGAACTCTTGATCAAGCAAAATGTTGAGGAAGTAGATGAGTTCCATCAGCATAATGGGGTGGTGACGGTTATGGTGAAGTGATCCGTGCAGGGCTTCGCCTAAGAACTACGAGAATATGACTGTGGGTGTTGCTGGGGAACGTAGCATGCAATTTCAAAAAATATTCCTATGCTAACACAAGTTCTATCCATGGAGATGCATAGAAACAGAGGGGGAGAGTGTGTCTACATACCCATATAGACCGTACGCGGAAGTGTTTAACAACGCGGTTGATGTAGTCGAACTTCTTCGCGCTCCAACCGATCAGGTACCGAACATACAGTACCTCCGAGTTTTGCACATGTTCGGCTCGATGACGTCCTCACCTTCTTGATCCAGCAAGATGGGCGAAGTAGTAGATGAGTTCCGGCAGCATGACATCGTGGTGATGGTGATGGTGAAATTATTTCCGCAGGGCTTCTCCTAAGCACTATGAAAATATGACCGGGGGTGTAAACGGTGGAGGGGGCACCGCACACGGCTAGTCAATTGTATCTTGTGTGCTAGGCGCCCCCTCCCTCATATATATAGGTGGGAGGGAGGGAGGAGCAGCCAAAGAAGGCACCCAACTAGGAGGAATCCTACTTGGAATCCCTGCCAAGCCATGGTCCACCTGCCTTATATAGGTGCGGGGGAAAGGCAGGGGAGGGTGGCGCCCCCCCTTCCTTTCTCCCATGATAGGGAAAGGCAGGAGGGGCTAGCCCTTCCCCCTTTCCTTCCCTTAGGGCCTTCTTTCCAAAGAAAGGGCGCACCAGGGGCTGGTATGTTCCCTCTTTGTCCCATTAGGCCCATATCTTTGTTGAGGGTGCCCGAAACTCCTTTCCGGTGACCCGATAAGTACCCGGTACCCTCCGAAACACTTCCGGTGTTTGAATACCATCATCCTATATATCAATCTTTACCTCCTGACCATTTAGAGACTCCTCATCATGTCAGTGATCTCATTCGGGACTATAAACAACATTCGGTCACCAAATCACATAACTCATATAATACTATATCGTCTTCGAGCGTTAAGCGTCCGGACCCTACGGGTTTGAGAACTATGTAGACATGATCGAGACACCTCTCCGGTCAATAACCAATAGCGGAACCTAGATGCCCATATTGGCTCCTACATATTCTATGAAGATCTTTGTCGGTCGAACCATTATGACAACATATGTAATTCCCTTTGTCCATCAGTATGTTACTTGCCCAAGATTCGATCGTCCGTATCTTTAGTTCAATTTGGTTACTGGCAAGTCTCTTTACTCGTCCGGTAATACATCACCTTGTGACTAACTCCATGTCCATTGCTTGTAAGCTTATGATGTGTATTACCCGGAGGGCCCAGAGATACCTCTCTGATACTCGAAGTGACAAATCCTAATCTCGATCTATGCCAACTCAATGAACACCTTCGGAGATACCTTTAGAGCATCTTTATAATCAACCAGTTATGTTGTGATGTTTGATAGCATATAAGGCATCCCTCCGGTATCCAGGAGTCGCATAATCTCATAGTCGAAGGAATATGTATTTGATATGAAGAAAGTAATATCAATAAAACTGAACGATCAATATGCAATGATAACAGATGGGTCTTGTCCATCACATCATTCTCCTAATGATGTGTCCCTTCATCAAATGACAACACATGTCTATGGTTAGTGTCGTGGAATTGTCACGTCAGATGTCCTAGCGAAAGGACTTAGTCGTGGAGCCATCGCAACTAGGAAGCTTAAAGGAGTTAAGAGGGACAAAGGACACGGGGTTTATACTGGTTTGGCCCCTTCGGTGAAGGTAAAAGCCTACGATCCAGTTTTGGGTGGTATTGCTTATGTCTCGATTACTAGGGAGCGATTTTGCTTGACCTAGCTCTCTATCTGTGGTTACTTGCCCTGAACCGCCGCCGGGTCGTCCCTTTATATATAGAGGTCAACGCCCATCGACTCTTAGAGTCCTGACCGGTTCATAAACAGTGTCTGGCTCGGTGCCTATCTATCACTACAAAAAAAAGACACATCCATGACATTTTGGGCCGAACGAAAAAAATTTCTGTCATACATATGACACTTCTATGACGATAATTGTGACAAAACCCGGTATCAACATAGATGTGGTGGGCTCCTACTTCTATGACAAAAAATCATGACAGAAAATGGGCTTTTCGTCCTGGGCGGGCCGGAGACGCAGCTGCATGACATTCTTTGGGCCGTCCATGACGGAAAAAACCGTGGTAGAAGCGAGGGGGAGGAAAATTTTGGGGAGTTACCGATTACGGTGGGAGGTCGGGGGCGAAGCGATGCGCGTTTCTCTCGTACGTACGCGCGTGTGTGCAAGGCATTGGCTCTGACTGAAGACGAGCGAGGCGTTGGGCTCTAACTGAACCCAAGCGATCGCACTGCAGGCTACGCATTACTGAACCCGAGCGATCGATCGATGGCTGTTAACTGAACCCGATGGAGCGATTCCTTCGCTACTGCTGCTAACTGAAGCTGATCGATGCTACCTCTGGGATGAACAGTGAGCGTTGGGGGGGTGGATGAACAGTGAGCGGTGGCGTTGCCTCTGGATGAACAGGAACCCGTGGTGTGGAGGGCTGGATGAACAGTAGACGATGGAGGGGTGGCCGTGGAGGGGTGGTTGAACAGGACCCCGTGGTGTGGAGGGCTGGATGAACAGTACACGGTGGAGGGGTGCCCGTGGAGGGGTGGTTGAATAGTAGCTGGTGGAGTAGCGCGCGGTGGAGGCTGGATGAACAGGAGCCCGTGGAGGCTGGAGGAGGTCGACGGTAGCCC
>NC_057804.1:550567322-550584236 GCF_018294505.1 Triticum aestivum
AGTCCCGTTTTGCAGTACGCCACACCCCTCCCGATGAACAGGACCCCCGTTTCGACCGTAGGAGGTCCATTTCGTCCGTTTTGCAGTACGCCACACCCCTCCCGATCAACAGGACCCCTGTTTCGACCGTAGGAGGTCCGTTTCGTCCGTTTTGTGGTACGCCACACCCCTCCCGATCAACGGGACCCCCGTTTCGACCGTAGGAGGTCCGTTTCCTCCGTTTTGCGGTACGCCAGGCCCCTCCCGATCAACAGGACCCCGTTTTGAACGTGGCCGGTCGAACACAAGGCCGTTTCCTCCATTGTGCAGTACACCAGGCCTCGTTTCCATCGCCTGTTCCGTCCAAGCCCTCCCGATGAACACGACCATGCATTCCGTTTCGACCCAGCCGGTTGGCTCCCCATGAACACAACAACGACGCTGTTTCTCCGTTCCGACCCAGCCATGTACGTATGCGCGATAGGCGTTAGAGACCCTGCCCGTATGTATGTACGTGGTCGTATTTTCTTTTTGCACCCTCGCCGTTGTATGTATGTGTACTTGCTACGTGCGCGCCTCTACTATGGCACGTGCGCGCCTCTACATCTACGACACGTGCGCGCCTCTACATCGACCAGTATGTACGTACACGTTCGTGACCAGAATGACAACGCTACGTACACTTCGACCAGGTGGGTCCCAACTGTCAGGCACTTCCTTGTGTGTGAAGATGTAGCTGGTGTGTCCTAGCAGTCAGGTGGGCGAATCATTTTTTTTGCCCGGACGCACTTCCTTGCGTGCGAAGATGTAGTTGGTGGGTCCCAGCAGTCAGGGGGGCAAATCGTTTTTTTCATGAAATACGATGGCCCGTCTGGTGGGTCCCCGCTGTCAGGTGGAGGAATCATTATTTTGCGTGTAATAAGGAGGCACTTCCTTGCGGCGGCCGTGGACCCAGCTGTCAGCCTCTCCACGTACAGTCCACGTCTGATGGAAGTCGTTCCTTGACCATGTTGACCACGCCGCACCGAGAGCACCACGGCGGTGGACGACGGCGAGGCCTAGGACGGGGACGACTCGGAGCCGGGGAAAACGCAGCAGTGGATGCCCACGCGAAGAGGAGTACGAGGATTCACTGGTTCGGCTGCGGTGTGAGGCTACTGTCGGCGCAGAATAACAGGGGGTGTGGTGAGTAGAGGGATGGCCTGGACAGCGGTGGGAGTAGTAGGGGCGGTGAGGCCTCTACCGCATCACAGCCGGCCACGGGAGGCAGGAGCACGCGGCACGACCGGCGCTGGTTTGGGCGGCTGGAGCAAGAAGACCAGAGGTTGAAGAAGCACTACGGTCGTTGGATGAACATCGTATGGTAAGAGGAGCTAGAATTGTTCATATTGACTAAGTTGACAAAGCCCTCCGTCCCCGTCAACTTGGTAGGGCCACAAGTCAGCCTCCCACTATGCTGGATTCCAGCTGGCAGGGGGAGTATTCATTTTTTTTGTGCGTAATAAGGAGGCACTTCCTTGCGTGCAAAGATAGCTAGTGGGTCCGACATGTCAGCTGGGGGCACGTTTTTTTTGCGAAATACAGACGCCCTTCCGGTGGGTCCTAGATGTCAGGTGGAGGAATAATTATTTTGCGCGTAATAATGAGGGACTTCCTTGCTGCGGCCGTGGACCCAGTTGTCAGCCTCTCCACGTACTGTCCACGTCCGATGGAAGCCGTTCCTTGACCATGTTGACCACGCCGTGCCGAGAGCACTAGGGCGGTGGACGACGGTGAGGCCTAGGAAGGGAACGACACGGAGGCAGGGAAGACTTGGCAGTTGTTTCCCACGCGGAGGGGAGTACGACTGTATGAGGGTTTACTGGTTCGTCTGCCCTCGCCGGAGAATAATAGCAGGTGTGGCCGTGTGGGTGAGTAGAGGGATGGCTAGGCCAGCAATGGGAGTACGGTGGGGCAGTGAGACCTGCGCGGCAGCACAGCCGGCCGCGGGGAGTACAAAGCAGGCAGTCCCGAGGCGCTTTTTGAGCGGCTGGAGCAGGAAGAGAAGAGATTGAAGAAGCACGACGGCCGTTGGATGGACAATGTACGGTCAATGGAGCTAGAATCGTTCATATTGACTAAGTTGACAAAGCCCTCTGTCCCCGTTAACTTAGTAGGCCCACAAGTCAGCCTCCCACCATGGTGGGTCCCAGCTAGCAGGGGTAGTATTCATTTTTCTGTGCGTAATAAGGAGGCACTTCCGGTGCGTCCGAGCTGACAGCGGGGGGAACGTTTTTTTCGCAAAATACGGTGGTCCATCCGGTGGGTCCTAGCAGTCAGGGGCAAACGTTTTTTCACGAAATACGGTGGCCCGTCCGGTGGGTCACAGCAGTTAGGGGGGAAACGTTTTTTCCGCGAAATACTGGTGGCCCGTCCAGTGGGTCCCTGCTGTTAGGTGGAGGAATAATTATTTTGCGCGTAATAAGGAGGCACTTCCTTGCGGCTGTCGTGGACCCAGCTGTCAGCCTCTCCACGTATAGTACTCTTCTGATGGAAGTCGGTCGTTGACCACATTGACCACGCCGCACCGAGAGCACCAGGGCGGTGGACAATGGCGAGGCCTACGAAGGGAACGACAGGGAGCCGGCGAAGACACGGCAGTGGCTGCCGATGCGGTGGAGAGTACGAGGGTTGACTGGTTCGGCTGCCGTCGCCGGAAAATAACAGGAGGTGTGGGTGAGTAGAGGGATAGACAGGCCAGGGATGCGAGTATGATGGGGCCGTGAGGCCTGCCCGGCATGGGAGGCGGGAGCAGGCGGTTCCGATGGCGCTAGTTTAGGCGGCTGGGGCAGGAAGATCAGAGACTGAAGAAGCACGATTGCCGTTAGATTGACATCTAACGGTCTGACGCTGGTAGAGTCGATTGTTGACTAAGTTTCTTTTTTAAGAAACCTTGTGTACGCATGAACTTAGTAGGCCCACAAGTCAGCCTCCAAATCTGTGGCAGACAACATAAAGCCCATTTGCTATTTTTTACAATTTGCAGCCCATTTGCTATTTTTTATAATTTGCAGCCCATTTGCTAATTCTTAAGTAATTTATTACAGCCCATTTTCTGCCGAGGACCACGGTCAAAAAGTTCAACCTTATTTTGCATATTTCGGTGGAGTCCAAACTGTTGTAATCCCGAAATGATAAATATTTTTTTAAGAGCTTATTGATTTGCCAAAAAAATCGTTTTGTTTTTGTAAGCAAATAAGACGTGGGACAATTGAGTTGGTTTAAGGGAAAACCAGTGGTAAAAAAATCAGCACTGGGTGGGAAATAACAACAAAAATAAGGATGTAAATATGAAAAGGGAATTTTATGTGTTTTCAATATAATGATACGTTTATATGAACTAGTAAAACTATAGGTAGAGATTAGAAAACGGATGTAGGACATGCGTTTCAAGAAGAAAATAGAATTGGGTTGTGTGTTTGATTCAGTAACAAAACTGCCTGCGGATGTTGTAAGACAAAATATAACTAACTCTGGCGGGCCAGAGGCCAGTAGATACCTGCTGGATCTTTGTGCCCCGTTGTCGTCATGGGCTGGGCCTGTTAAAACAAAACCAACCCTAGTCAGTCTACAACCCAGTTGAAACTTGCTCGACCTGAAAAAACAATATACGTGCTCAATAAATGAGGGAATTCTGCAAGCACAAACTGATAACTTGGACGCAGAACGAATATTGTTTTTTTATCGTGATAATAAGTGCATGCACTTGTTTCAAAAAAACTATAGAACTGGGTCTAACGGCGGGAGCTTATGCTACCCATCAAATAAAAATCAGGAGCCTGAGAATTTGTTTCGAAACAAATGATTCAGCTTTATATCCATGTCGACCCTCGGCATGATGGTTGGAAGCAAATGCAAGTTCATACCAAAAGATCGTTAACAACAATACCAACTTGCGGACAACAAGGTAGTACAACTACCAATACCAAACTACTCCTGGCCCTAGTGTTCGTCTGGTAGAAAATCTTTTAGAGGACCAGCTCCAGCTCCTTCTCTTGCTCCAGGTCCCCTATGTGGTACTGGTGCATCACCCAGTTGGTCCTTTGCTGGTCGAAGTTCTTATTGGTGTGCAGCACCAGAACCTTTTTTGCTGCCCGTCTGCCGGCCGTTGACCATCACAGGCAAGGTATTGCCGGTCTAGTGCCACAACGCGTGTGTGTCGCACTCCGACTGTATCTTGCGACGCGTCTACGTGCCCCTTTTGAACGCCCTGGAATTGCGCTGGAAGAAATGCTTCCTTAGGCCACTCAGTGTGATACCTGAAGTATTGTGGAATACAAGTTTTAGTGTACCTAGTTGGCATTTTCATAACATCTTTGGTATGTTGCAGTCACTTGTTTCACTTTTTATTAACTGTCAAATTGTAATTGTTTCACCAGGTCTGCGTCTAAAAAGAAAAATAGAGCTATAAACAAAGGAATATGTTTGTGCAAGTAGACGGCTGATCGGTGTCTTAACTGGAAGTTTCTCAGGTTGGGTGTAGCATATGCCATGCTCACTGTCGATGGTTGGTATGAACAAATCAACGAGAGACCGAAATCTCGCGCTGTCAACACTCACTTTGGCCTCAAGGTGCTTGATCAGCTCCTGATCCGTGGGATCGAACTTGACGCCAGCCGGCAGCACCGGCCAATCCTTCTTCGACTTGCATCGGTAATTCCAGTTATATGGTACTCAATGTATGACCAATCGACTGTTTTAAGTGAATGATGAAAGATTTCGACAGAGTTAAAACTCGCGCCTCTTCGACAGTTGTACGAGTAGGCACTTGAAGCCTAACTGATATATATGTATATATATGGCTTCTGCACAACATCTCCATCATCATCATCAGTACATCCTACGCAGGTGAGTTAGGATGCACTTGATCCCAGGAAGGTATCTATCCTTCAAACCAGAGGAGTGCTTCTAACTAACAACAATACATAATATCCAACAAAAGAGGGTCGTGCTATAGTAGCAGAATACATGGCTCAGTCTAGATATCAGCACCAATCAAGTTGTGCATATTTGCTGTTGGCATGAACCACATCGCCGCATGTTGGGTTTGCAAAAGCCATCCATCGCATGGAAGCTTGATGCCTTTCACACACTGAAGATTACCTGGCAACAAGCTGTATCGATGAATCTCTGGATATGGTGATTCATGAAACCCATGGTATGATGTGTAAACACAGCCCCCCCTCGCGAATGGAAGTTGCATGGCACAGTAATCATCGCCGGTGATATGATCGATGATTTGTTGGATGATCGGATAATTGAGACCGAGGAACAAGGAGTGGTTGCCGAGGCTGTAAACCCGCCTCCAGTTGAATACGCCTGGCCCAACGGAGCTAGGATCTTTCTCGAACACGAAGCAGCCATAGCCATGAATGTCACGAACGCCACATGCATTGTACTGCTTGTGGTTTGATGTAATGGTTTGGTCAATTTGGTATGTGCGAATGAGCATCAAATGACCGCCGTCAGCTGACTGAGCGATAAACCAGCACCCATCGGCTGCATCTGCTGCAACAATTCAAATTGGAGACCAAAAGGACAAAAATAAACAATCATGTTCAGAGTATGTGTGGAATTAAGATTATTATAACAGTGACACATATCATAGACAGAGAATTGCAATGTCGTGGTCATAATCATACTCCAAGTTAAAAAAATAAGCCAATGGCTTTCATATTCTAGGAACATGTCATGGTTCAAACATCATGTAACAATGAGAGGAAAACAACTATGACATCGCCTACTCATATTCTACCATAGCACTTACTACTACTATTCTCATATCAACTCTAAACAATAACATGCGTTGTTATAAAAATCTAGTAAACAAGAGTAACATATAGCAATCATGATGTTATGCTCATAATATGTATTATAACAATCATTAGATGCCAATTGTTCTCATATCAACTCTAACAATAACATGTGTGGTCATAAAAATCTAGGAAATGAGAGGAACATATAGCAATGATGTGGTTATAGACATGCTATGCATTCTAAATTTGTAACAAATGAATAGGCAGTCAAATTCATAAGGTAAAGATGAGATGAGATAGAACAATTACACGACGATAGATTCCACCAGTATAGGCAGCCAATCTGTGCGTCGACCGTGTAAACGATGCCATCGTGCACTATAGCATTAGATAGAAATGTTGCCTCAACAGGATTGATGATGAGCCATAACCATGTATGGCGACCGGATTCTAGATAGACTAATCCCATGTTGAACAAGGCAATGAGCTTGTAATCCATGTAGTCTTCTGATGGTGTGGGCACTTTGCAGATTACAACTTTCTGTAAACAGAGGTCGAGCCAAAAGCTTGACACGTCTCGTGCGTAGTAGGCAGGAGTGTCCGGCGGGCCGCGAGTCTCGATGTCGTCGGTATCCAACGATGGAAGGGTGATCTCTCGCTGGGTGTAGATATCCACGAGACGCCATGGACTACCGGTGTGGTGGATGAGGATGATCCAGTTGGCCTTCATGCCCGCCCAGTAGTGGCCGCGCATGAAGGACAGGTGGACGGGTAGTGGTAGCATGTCGAGGGGCACCACGGCAACCTCCGTAGGATCGTCAAGTCGGTGTCTGGGCCACCTGTGAGGATCGGGCATCAGCAAGCAGGGTGTCTTGAAAACAGTCGGCCGGTTGCAAACGAGTAGACGGTACAAAGACACCAAGCATGCGGCCAGACGGACGGAGCTGAGTAGGTCCATACGACTACAGATCTGCTCCAAGAGAACATCGGGGAGGGAATTCCAATCGCGGCTCTGCGTGTCAGTCGGTTCTTCCATTGGGGTTTTCGGTGCCTGCGAGCCAGCGGGGAAGTGGATTCGGGCGGGCGAGCGAAGAAGCTTCTCCTCGTGTGGCCGAGCAGTGAGCGGGGGGATATGGTACGCGCGAGCTACCAAGGAAGATGGCGCGGGCGGGCGAGCAGTGAGGGGGGTAAATGGTGTGCGGCCGACGATGGGGAAGAAAGGAGGAAGAAGAGTGGAAGACAGGGAAGAAAGTGCATTAAATCTCAATTCTACTAGTACTACTACCAGGATATAGGACCGTCCTCCGGAGTGTAAATAGTTACACCGATGACATGTGGGTCTACCACAAGAGGGCCCATATGTCAGTTAATGGAGGACACAGGTGCGTAGGCGTATTTGCAGAAGCGTGCTCTACTGGCAAACATGATGGAAGTACTGGGTAAGGCTGATTTAGTAACACCAACACGCTGGTTCAGCTTATTAGTTACGTGTCCTATCTGCTGCAACGTGTATTGTCACTTCACTGCGAAGACTAGTTGAATAGTTCTCTCGGAACGAGATGGGGAATGATGGATCGGAGGATTACCTTTCTACAGTATCCCTATTCCTCTACGCTCACTTCACTCATTTTGCTCCGTACCTAGTCACTTGTTGAAATCTGTAGAAAGACAAATACTCCGTATTTGGGAACAGAGTGAGGCTTTTACTCCGTATTGGAGTATTTGGGCACAGAGGGAGTATCACCATATGGAGGGAACAGAGGAAGTTTGAAATATGAACATGTCAATGGGAGGGAGTAAGCCCCATGCATGCATGCATGCATGCAACATGCAACACTCACACGTACTCCACATGGACGCACGCAACACTCATGCACCCATGCGGCACACAACACACGACGCAACACACACGCTCACGCTCAAGTTCTCAACCTACTCCCTACGTCCGTGAAAGACTGTACATTTAGAGATTTACACATTGACCAGGGTATAATTAATGCCTAAAAGTAGTAAACTTATGTGTGCATGCAACCATTGAGATAAGAAGATTAAATGAAGACCGTTGCATGCTGTAATTAAGGATAGACATGTAGCCTATACCTATAGCACAAGTTGGTGCATTAGTCAATCAATATCGATTTAGATTAAAGGCTAAATGCATTGGAAGTGTAGATGTACATCATGTACTATTACACTCTTTGTTTTATAGCCAATGTACACTCTTTGTTGGAAGGCCGATGGAAGACACGTGCATGAACTCACATACACAGCCAGGGCGGTTCGGGCGCAAGGGTTGGACTCATGTGGCACCTGCGTAAAGTTTTGTTTAACTGATTTCTTTGCTCCGCCAACTGACAGGTGGGACCCAGAAGCCAGGTGACAATTTAACCAGTCAACAAAGTGCCACGTCGACTATGTGGCCGGCCAGTAGGGTGCAATACGGTGCTCTACGATGAGCTAGTGATCGTATAATCGATGCAAAACTATATATAGTGACCGTAAAGAGCATATTTTACATACGTTAACCGCCAGTGTATTTTTCTCGTTTCAAATTAAGCCATATTAATCAGAAAGGACGCAGTATGGACTACTACTAGTACTAGTACTGCTTTTTTGTGTCATGTCAACTCGCCGAACAAGGAGAAGCTTGCTTACTACGCCTCTCCCTCGCCCACGCGCACGGTGGTTCGCAGGATGAGGAGAGGGTTTTGACTACAACGCCCTCATCATCTTCCTCTCCCTCGCCCTCGCCCTCGCGGTGGACGTGCAAAAGTTCAATCGGTGTCAGATTGCCAGATGCATATTGTACTGTAGTATCATCATTGTTGGACCTTCCGAAGAGGCGAAGAGGCAAGTGCGAGGTTCACAAGTACGAACTGTTGAACCTCCCGAAGACGCAAAGAGCCAAGCACAAGGTTTTATAGGAGTTGTCGTCCTAGTAGGAGTGTACTACAACTATAGCGAACGATGCTACTGTATGATGCCGCCACATCACGTATACCCAAAGTTGTGCCACCTTTTTTCTCAAAGAGCATGTTGGAGCCCGTGCAACAACCACACAAGTTGCACGTACACATAACACATTTACTAGTAATAAATTCTAAAGGACAAATGCCAGTATGCCAGACAAGTTCATCTCCAATTCATGTGATAAATTTGTGCACGACTAGTTTACATATATTCACAGCGCTACCGTTCACAATTACCGTACTCCACTTACACATTATAGATGGGCTACATGCATGTCCTCCTCCAGGTTCCAGTCCTAGGTGTTCTTCATGGATGGCACGATCCATAGCGGAGGGCAACGGGAATCATTGTTGCAGCTTTTTAGTCCGGTTGCACACGATGGAGACTCATCCAAGATGAAGCGGCATAAATCAGTGATAGCGTGTCCCAGCATGTCGCTCATCCGGCGATGCGCAATGAAGACACAACCATGCTTCATGAACGGTAGGCCTTCCGTGTCGTGCACAGAAGGTGGCATCCGCTTCACAATGGGGTAGCTGTCCCCGATGAAAAGCGAGTACTCTCCAAGAGTGTTCCTCGGCACCCACGTAGCATCACGGGGGTCGAACTCGGTGCCATTCATCTGGTACACGCGACATCCCAGATCTAGACACATGGTGACGTACATAGTCAAGGTCCATGCATAATAATGTTGTGCTCAAATATGGAGGTCAGTAATACTATGCAGCAAATAGTACTACTCCGGTATAGAGGAAGTAAAATAACCGGCTTATTATATATAGCCACTCTTGGCTACATGGGTGAGATAGTAAGACATGGAAAAACAAAAATGGTGGCAGCTAGTGGGTTCAAGTCTTCAAGGGCCCAACTAGCTATACGCGTCCTCCAAGGTAAAAAGTACTCCTACTAGTAGTACTAAGTATACTACTAGTACAACAATGAAAGAGAAGGCGAGAGGGTTAAAAAATGGAATACCTGGGGAGATGGTGACGGTCCGATCGTGGTAGATTGTGTGACCATGTTGCACATCAGTGGTACCATGGGTAATGACTGCTAAGATAGTTGATCCCAATATGCCAAAGTCAGCTACAAGGTTCCAGGTTAGACCGAATCGCGGATGCAAATGCACATCCAGGATCGGCGATCTTATTTTGATCGGGGGATGACTGGTCCCTGCAAAATAATGGAGTACCATTAGGGATGAAAATGATGGTTTGTGCATTCCGTTTGTAATATCCCATACCGTAGGATGGCAACCAGATGAAACAAGTCCCCTAGATTGTCACTGCGAAGATGCGGCCTAGATGGCGCACGGCGTCTTCGAACGTGTAGGGGTACAAATCTGCCGCCACCAACTTGCGCCAGCCTCTGCCGTTACTGCGTCTTGCATTGATGGCAATCCTTGTGTCGAACACCGCGATGAGATAGTAATCGTCGTAGCCACGTCGCTTCGTCAGCGGGTCCGCAATTGCTATCTTCTTCAATCTCATGTAGGCATCATCATACGTATTCAAGCCCAGCCAGTCCGGAAGGCCGTTCCCAATGGTGGAGAGGGGGTCTACCGGAACGGCCGCACTGCTATGGATGTTGTGCAAAATGATGGTGGTGTCCGGCCGGAGGTATGCAAGCCAATATTCGTGTGACACCCCAAAATTTTAACCTTGTTTTATTAATTAAAATTTTGCCACGAAACTTAAACTTTTATTTTTTTGGATTTCCTTTTGATTTCGGAACCATTCTTTTCTTTATTATTATGGAGTTTCTACCCCAAGCGAAAACTTTTCAACCATTATTGGACTTATTTACCCTCTCGAATAAAACATTTTTTATTAGCAGTGGATTTATTTGCATGATTATTGCTCTCTGAACTTTATTCCTTAAAATGACTTTTCATTAGTTTTGGAGCTCTATTTGAACTACAACCATTTGATAAATTTACGTAAAATTCCAACCAAAATTTGGAGATGTCATGTGGTGTTTTTAAATCACTTTTATGCAAAAATATCTTCTGTTCATTGGAGATTTTGAGCTCTACACCAAATTTTCAAATCTGGTCCAGCAGGCAGTTTTGCACTACAACCTATTTGATTATTTCTTTAAAACTTCCACCAAAATTATGGGATGTTAATAGGAGTATATTATTCAACTTTATGCAAAAATCCAGTTATGTCCTTTGAAAAATTTGAGTGAATCAACCTCTTTTTCATTCTGGCCCAGTTGGGTGTTTACTACTGCATCCCTAATTATTTGTGCTCTAGTGACCATGAGCTTTCTCCTGCTTGTAGTAAACCTTACCAAACCCTTAAGTCCAGGAGGTTGGACTCATTGGAGCCTTTTTGGTACATGATATTATGCCCTTTTCCTTCTGTCCAAAACTGAAGTTTTGCAAAACTTGCACTAGCAAGTTTCTGGTTTTGCCCGAATGACCTTGCCACCATCACCTACACCTAAAGAGACCCTGATCTGGAGATTTTGGCCACTACAAGAACTGCCTAGATCCCTCTAGAATTTTGTCAAACACCTTGAGTGCATGAGCAGTTTTGGCATGAGTTTTGGTTTGCATTGTGAACTTGATCCTCTGATCAAGCCAGCTTGTCCACTTATCTAATTGCACACCCTATCCTAGACCTGGCAAGCCCCGGCCCCACCCAAGCCTCCTAGGATGCACTGGCATTTCGCCGAGCACCTGGTGCGCGTGCTCTGGGCGCGCCCAGAGCGCACGTTTTGCATGCGCGCGCACCGAGCCGCCGCATCTCACTGCCCCCCCCACCGTGCTCGTTCTGGCCACTACCCTCTCGCAGCCAGCACACCCGCCTCCTCCCTTGCCGCAGAGCCATCCCTGGGGCCGCACAGCGCCACCGTCAGGCCGTCCACGGCGGCTAGCGGCTGGCCACAGCAGGGCTCTGCCATGGACGCCACCGCCCGAGCCACACTAGCGTGCCAGCTCACTCGTGGAACAGCCCGAGCTCATCCCCTAACTCGCAGCTAGCGCCCATCGCCGCCACGTCGCCCTGTCCACTACAGAACTGCGGTCTCCGATGATCCTATCCACGGCCGCCGCGAACCGACCTCGTCCACCTATAAATAGGACCCCCCGAGCTCGCCTAGGTCCTCAGGCAACCTCAAGCAAACCCTCTGGAACTCCCCTAGCCCGCAATCAACGGAGGAAGGCCGTCTTCCCCATCTCCGGCAGGTTCGGCCGCCGCCACTCCCCGGCTCCACTAGTCGCAACCAGAGCCTCTCCCGTCCAATCAGTGCCCCCATTCCCTTCCCCTCAGTCTCGCGGAGCCAACCAACACCTCAAACTCGACGGGAAACCACCAGAGATCAAACCCCCAATTCATCCCGAAGCTACCTCCGCTGCGGAGCTCGCCACCGGCGACTCCCTTCGTCCCCACCTACTTAACGACCACCGGGAGGACCGCCCTAGACCCGCGGATCCATCCCTGCCCTCCGAAGCCCGCGAGGAGCCGCCAATCGCCGGCGACGATCGCCGGAGCCCCCGCCCCTGTTCAGCAAGAGGAGGAAGGAGGCGGGGCGACCGGTCAAACCTGACTAGTGGGCCCCCTGGACCCACTGTCAGTGACCCACGCCGGTCCACATGGTTTAAGTGGAAGCGTAAAAGCAAAGTACAACTTCGACGTGTTCAGTTTCGAAACGTTTTTCTTTTTTTCTGTTTTATTTTAAAAACAGAGTTTGACCAAAACTTTGACTGGCTATATCTTTTAAAATAAAACTCCAAATAAGTTGATTCTTTTTCCTACCTCTCTCAAATTTAGTCTAGTTTATTTTAAGATTTATTTTAAAAAATTTCAGACAACTTGTTTTCACTGTTTTTGAAACTATGTGTTAATTTGAATAATTTCAAAAATAGGTTTTTGAAGAAGAAGGCATCTTTCAAAAATGCACCCCCACTTGCATATTCTTGAAGGCAAGCATTCTGAACCTTGGCATAATATTGTGTGTGTTATTTGACACGATTATAACACCACCTTAATACGTAGAACTCGTTATTTTATGTGGTCATACGATCATTTGCATGAGTGCATATTGGAGATTTCCTTGCTGTTGGAAATGGTCATGCTTGTGACAGTAATCATCCTCGATGCTTTTCATGTCTGCCGGAAGGAAGCCGGGAAAGTCTCTGTCTTGGGTAGACCTGAGCTTGTCCCTAGTTCCTCATTGAGACGAGTGTGTCCGGTATGGCATGATGGGGTATGATGAGTGGTGATTCTGTCTGTTGGATGAAATATATTCGTTATGCTAATCATGCAGGTTATTCTTAAACCTCTTGAGTCGAGCATAGATCGAGTCTTGTTCCAGTAACCCCCATACTTGTTTCGTACTACCACTTGTCCCTACAACAAGTAGGGTACGGTTCAGTAAGTCGTCAACCCCTTTCTAGCACACACCGTACAGAGAGGCCATGGTGGAAGATACCGGTTGTAGCCGGTAGGCAGGCCACCTGGTCCGGGGGCATGGGTGTTTCCGGTTGGGACCGAGAGGGGGGCACCCCTTAGAGCGCGCAATATAAATGTGATCCCATGCTATTCGAGGTTGTAGCCTCCCCACTTAGAGTTTTGCTTGACAGGTGTCGTGGGTGATTCCAAACACCGGTAAGTTAAGCTGGTGTGTGCAAGTTAGGTGTGTTTTCAATTAAAAGACCGTAGACGGAATTAGTCCCGATGGACTGAAGGAATCCGTTACTCGTGGGTAAAGAGTACACCCTCTACAGAGATTAAATCTATTCAAATAGCCATGTCCATGGTTAAGGACTACAGTCTGGGTTGGGTCAAGTGTCGGTCTTAGTGTCGGTCTTCGGAGGAGAAACTACTAAACCAGAACATGGATCATGACGTGTGACTTATGATGATTACGTTTATTATTATTATGAACTAACCCCTTTATATTATTTGAAGTATTGAATATCCCTGGGACGGTTCTACCTCCTGGATATTCACTGTGATTGTTTCTTATAAGCCCTTTATGTGGTGTTGCTGAGACGCCCGACTGTGGCATGCTGTTATTTATTTACTCTATAAGCCCTTTATGTGGTGTTGCTCAGGCGCCTGACTGAGGCATGCTCGTTATTTTACTATCCTTTCGAGGCGTCGCTTCAGACACCCGATTGGTGCATTTTATTACTACTCTGTTACTACATATTCATGTTGCATATAAATAACCTGCTTGCATGCATCAGGGAATTTATTTTATGACTGACGTTGTGACCATAGAATATTTCAGAGCATGATTATCGTTTGTTATATTATACCTGTGTTCATAATGTTTGCGAGTACATTCAAAGTACTCACTGGCTTGTCCCTGGCTATTGTCTTGGCCAGATTTCTTGCATGGAGAGGAGCGTTGTGATGACATCCCCGGCACCTTAGCAACGGTGATAGCAGCCTCACGAAGATAGGAGTTAAGCTGGTCAGCTGTTCCTATGGGAAATGGAGTCCCATAGACGCTGATGACCCACAAACCGCTTCCGCCATCAACCACTAGCAACCTTATGTTGTACTCATAGGCCAGAATGGTCTTGTACTACATATTATGTATTTTTGCTTGGAGTTTCTGTATCAAGTTGGTGCCTCATCAGCTAACAGTAATCCTGGTGCTGGTGAGCATAGAGGGCATTTTCTGGGAAATTAATACCCGGAAAACCGGTCGTGACAAATTTGGTATCAGAGCCAGACTGACCATTGGCTAATCCTATCTTAGCCAGGTCGAAAAACCTAGGTTAACCAACCAACCAGACCATAACCTAGCCTCGGCCAAGCTTCCCGTGCAAGATAGCCTCACAGTGACCCGACACTTTTTGGCAGTCGGTGCCCAACCTATCAGCCTAGCCTGTCGATCACGCGCCAGTGACCGACACCTAAAATTGTCTTATTCATAACCGTGCGAAGGAAGAATCCGTCCCCTTTTTCTATAAAAAAGGGTACGCTAGCCTCAACACAGCACAACACAACTCCTTCCTCAAACCGAGCTATAATGTCTGGCCCCGTCGTACACAAGGAAACCACGACAAACAACTAGGAGGTTTTGTGACCGTGCTAGAAAACCTCACCCGCGTGCGTTTGCATTAGAGGAGCCCCCAGAATATGTCGTGTACCAAGGACCCATGAGCGGCGAAAGCCGTCAATTCTGCGCCACTGTGCACATCTACGGTAGGGGTCTATCGCCAGAACGCCCCAACAGGTTCACCAGAAGGACAACTTCCTTTGAGCCACAAGCCATCCAACTAGCGGCTCGAGAGGCTATAGTTCAACTCCGGCACTTGTCGCCCAAAGTTAACTGTCGTTCGTTCTACTACTACCCCAGTCGTGACCGGTACGGTAGGCCACCCCAGGTTGCCAATGGAGATCACGAGACGGATCCTGCATTGTTGCATCTGGTACGCTATGTAAGTGCACTAGAGGATCTGTTCGACCAAATCACTCTTGATCTGATCACAGCTCGTGGAGAACTGATACGCCGAGCCCCGGAGAGAAGAGAAGATGAGCCCAACGCCGACAACCCAGTCGTGCTGTTCGGACAACCGATTGAGTGCTGGAGGTCTGCCCCAGTCATTGACCATAACGCGTTGATGACCCCAGAAGTGCTCCGTCGCCTTTTGGGAACACGCTCCAACGGGATTGTGGCCAACAATCCCCGGGATGGTCATCATCGCTACCCCAACCTAGCAGTTCCTCAACCCCCTCCAACTAACCCCAACGGTGAAACCCGTGGAGAAGCCTCGACGTCCACAGGGCACGCCCGCTTAGATATTAACGAAGTAGATTAAGTCACTCGAGTAGTACCGAGTCTTGGCATGACCACGCCCGGTAATTGTGTGACCATGTATCGCCACAATTAAATTCTATTTGCTTGTGCACCCCTATTTTAATAGCAGCCATGCATAAGTATGTTGGTGTCCGATTGCATTTTTTTACCCGGGCGTAGCTGCCAACCCCGACGACACAAAGTTTGTGCTATGAGTAAATTTTGTTTTTAGTTTCGACCAAAAGGGATAATATTTTCAAAACAAATCTCCAGGACGAGATTTTTCTTAAGGGGGGTAGTGTTGTGACACCCCAAAATTTTAACCTTGTTTTATTAATTAAAATTTTGCCACGAAACTTAAACTTTTATTTTTCTGGATTTCCTTTTGATTTCAGAACCATTCTTTTCTTTATTATTATGGAGTTTTTACCCCAAGGGAAAACTTTTCAACCATTTTTGGACTTATTTACCCTCTCTAATAAAACATTTTTTATTAGCAGTGGATTTATTTGCATGATTATTGCTCTCTGAACTTTATTCCTTAAAATGACTTTTCATTAGTTTTGGAGCTCTATTTGAACTACAACCATTTGATAAATTTACTTAAAATTCCAACCAAAATTTGGAGATGTCATGTGGTGTTTCTAAATCACTTTTATGCAAAAATATCTTCTGTTCATTGGAGATTTTGAGCTCTACACCAAGTTTTCAAATCTGGTCCAGTGGGCAATTTTGCACTACAACCTATTTAATTATTTCTTTAAAACTTCCACCAAAATTATGGGATGTTAATAGGAGTATATTATTCAAATTTACGCAAAAACCCAGTTATGTCCTTTGAAAAATTTGAGTGAATCAACCTCTTTTTCATTCTGGCCCAGTTGGGTGTTTTCTACTGCAACCCTAATTATTTGTGCTCTAGTGACCATGAGCTTTCTCCTCCTTGTAGTACACCTTACCAAACCCTTAAGTCCAGGAGGTTGGACTCATTGGAGCCTTTTTGGTACATGATATTATGCCCTTTTCCTTCTGTCCAGAATTGAAGTTTTGCAAAACTTGCACTAGCAAGTTTCTGGTTTTGCCCAAATGACCTTGCCACCATCACCTACACCTAAAGAGACCCTGATCTGGAGATTTTGGCCACTCCAAGAACTGCCTAGATGCCTCTAGCATTTTTTCAAACACCTTGAGTGCATGAGCAGTTTTGGCATGACTTTTGGTTTGCATTGTGAAATTGATCCTCTGATCAAGCCAGCTTGTCCATTGATCTAGTTGCACACCCTATCCTAGACCTGGCAAGCCCCGGCCCCACCCAAGCCTCCTAGGATGCAATGGCATTTCGCCGAGCACCTAGTGCGCGTGCTCTGGGCGCGCCCAGAGCACACGTTTTGCATGCACGCGCACC
>NC_057804.1:550584562-550619845 GCF_018294505.1 Triticum aestivum
GCCGCCTCCTCCCTTCCCGTAGAGCCATCCCTGGGGCCGCACAGCGCCGCCGTCAGGTCAGCCACGGCGGCTAGCGACCGACCATAGCAGGGCTCTGCCACGGACGGCGCCGCCCGAGCCACACCAGCGTGCCAGCTCACTCGTGGAACAGCCCGAGCTCATCCACTAGCTCGTCAGGTAGCGCCCGTCGCCGACACGTCGCTCTGTGCACTACAGAACGGCGGTCGCCGACGATCCTATCCACGGCCGCCGCGAACCGACCACGTCCACCTATAAATAGTACCCTCGAGCTTGCCTAGGTCCTCAGGCAACCTCAAGCAAACCCTCTGGAACTCCCCTAGCCTGCAACCGACGGAGGAAGGCCGTCTTCCCCATCTCCGGTAGGTTCAGCTGCCACCACTCCCCGGCTCCGCTCGTCGCAACCAGAGGCTCTCCCATCCAACAAGTGCCACCATTCCCTTCCCATCAGTCTCGCGGAGCCAACCAACACCTCAAACTCGACGGGAAACCACCAGAGATCAAACCCCCAATTCATCCCAAAGCTACCTCCGCCGCGGAGCTCGCCGCCAGTGACTCCCTTCGTCCCCACCTACATAATGACCACCGGGAGGACCGCCCTGGACCCGCGGATCCATCCCTGCCCTCCGGAGCCCGCGAGGAGCCGCCAATCGCCGGCGACGATCGCCGGAGCCCCCGCCCCTGTTCGGCCAGAGGAGGAAGGAGGCGGGGCGACCGGTCAAACCTGACCAGTGGGCCCCTTGGACCCACTGTCAGTGACCCACGCCGGTCCACGTGGTTTAAGTGGAAGCGTAAAAGCAAAGTACGCCTTCGACGTGTTCAGTGTCGAAACGTTTTTCTTTTTTTCCGTTTTATTTTAAAAAAAACAATTTGACCAAAACTTTGACTGGCTATATCTTTTAAAATAAAACTCCAAATAAGTTGATTCTTTTTCCTACCTCTCTCAAATTTAGTCTAGCTTATTTTAAGATTTATTTGAAAAAGTTTCAGACAACTTGTTTTCACTGTTTTTGAAACTATGTGTTAATTTGAATAATTTCAAAAATAGGTTTTTGAAGAAGAAGGCATCTTTCAAAAATGCACCCCACTTGCATATTCTTGAAGGCAAGCATTCTGAACCTTGGCATAATATTGTGTGTGTTATTTGACACGATTATAACACCACCTTAATACGTAGAACTCATTATTTTATGTGGTGATACGATCATTTGCATGAATGCATATTGGAGATTTCCTTGCTGTTGGAAATGGTCATGCTTGTGACAGTAATCATCCTCGTATGCTTTTCGTGCCTGCCGGAAGGAAGCCGGGAAAGTCTCTGTCTTGGGTAGACCTAAGCTTGTCACTAGTTCCTCATCGAGACGAGTGTGTCCGGTATGGCATGATGGGGTATGATGAGTGGTGATTCTATCTATTGGATGAAATATATTCGTTATGCTAATCATGCAGGGAATACTTAAACCTCCTGAGTCGACCATAGATCGAGTCTTGTTCCAGTAACCCCCAAACTTGTTTAGTACTACCAGTTGTCCCTACAACAAGTAGGGTACGGTTCAGTAAGTCGTCAACCCCTTTCTAGCACACACCGTACAGAGAGGCCATGGTGGAAGATACCGGTTGTAGCCGGTAGGCAGGCAACCTGGTCCGGGGGCATGGGTGTTTCCGGTTGGGACCGAGAGGGAGGCACCCCTTAGAGCGCGCGATATAAATTTGATCCCATGCTATTCTAGGTTGTAGCCTCCCCACTTAGTGTTTTGCTTGACAGGTGTCGTGGGTGATTCCAGACACCGGTAAGTTAAGCTGGTGTGTGCAAGTTAGGTGTGTTTTAAATTAAAAGACCGTAGACGGAATTAGTCTCGATGGACTGAAGGAATCCGTTACTCATGGGTAAAGAGTACACCCTCTGCAGAGATTAAATCTATTCGAATAGCCGTGTCCATGGTTAAGGACTACAGTCTGGGTTGGGTCAAGTGTCGGTCTTAGTGTAGGTCTTCGGAGGAGAAACTACTAAACCAGAACATGGATCATGACGTGTGACTTATGATGATTATGATTATTATTATTATAAACTAACCCCTTTATATTATTTGAAGTATTGAGTATCCCTGGGACGGTTCGACCTCCTGGATATTCACTGTGATTGTTTTCTTATAAGCCCTTTATGTGGTGTCGCTGAGACGCCCGACTATGGCATGTTGTTTTTTATTTACTCTATAAGCCCTTTATGTGGTGTCGCTCAGGCGCCCGACTGAGGCATGCTCATTATTTTACTATCATTTTGAGGCGTCGCTTCAGCCACCCAATTGGTGCATTTTATTACTACTCTGTTACTACATATTCATGTTGCATATAAATAACCTGCTTGCATGCATCAGGGAATTTATTTTATGACTAACGTTGTGACCATAGAATATTTCAGAGCATGATTATTCATTGTTATATTATACCTGTGTTCATAATGTTTGCGAGTACATTCAAAATACTCACTGGCTTGTCCCTGGCTATTGTCTTGGCCAGATTTCTTGCATGGAGAGGAGTGTTGCGATGATAGCCCCGGCACCTTAGCAACGGTGATAGCAGCCTCGCGAAGATAGGAGTTAACCTGGTCAGCTGTTCCTGTGGGAAATGGAGTCCCATAGACGCTGATGACCCATAAACTGCTTCCGCCATCAACCACTAGCAACCTTATGTTGTACTCATTGGCCAGAATGGTCTTGTACTACATATTATGTATTTTTGCTTGGAGTTTCTGTATTAAGTTGGTGCAGCATCAGCTAATAGTAATCATGCGGCTAGTGAGCACAGAGGCCATTTTCTGGGAAATTAATACCCGGAAAACCGGTCGTGACACTTTGTTGGCACCGACCTAGACCTATATACAAGACGGTGGGCAGCGGAGAAATTATGGGATGGAAATGGAATAACTAAGTACTACATGATCAAACTCCATTACTGACCTGCTCATCGGACAAAATCCGACTACCTCTCAACATCGGCAACTCTATCAGAGTCAACGTGCAACCATGGCCAGGGAGCGGTGGACTGTTCGAATGATTGTCCCATAGAAGAACCTTCTCCTCGAGGACGTATGGAAGACCAACAAGGATGGCCTTTTCCCAAACCTATTTAAGCAGCGTCTTGAAAAAGTTGGTGCAGGAAGCACCAAGTCTTGTGGTGGTGAGGATGTTGGGGCAGCGTGCGATTTCTCCCAGAGGATCGTCGTCCAAGGTCTCTGTGACACTCCAAAAAATTTGTTGTTTTTGTTTTCAGCAAGAGCCTTGCTTGGTGTAAAGAAGGTCATTTAAACCCTTCTTTAAAACCTCTCTTTTGAGTTTTCCTTCTCAAAATCTTTTCTTGGATTTAGTTTCTTCTAAAAAGAAAACCTTTTTGGTTTTGGGCTATTCTGTGGTTTTGATCCATTCTTGTTTTTACCATACCTCTTGTGGTAAAATTCTCCCAAAACCCCTCCTTCCACTTTGGGACAACCGAAACATTCTGTCCCAACTAGTTAAATCCATTTTTGGATTTTATCTCATTTAATCCTTTCCCCAAAACAATTCTATCATTTATTTTGAGCCTAGGTAATTTGCAAAGCAAGTACCTTAATGCCTTTGAACTTTGGTCTCAAATCAACCCCTCTGGATAGTCCTTAGCACCCACAACCTAGAATCATCAAGATCCACTCTTCATCTTTTCAAAATTTTCAAAATTCACCCTCTGCAAGTTTGGACCAGATTTGTCAAATTTGGTGAAATTCGTATCTCCCCTTCTCCAAAAATTCCACCAAAATTCAGGCAACCCCCAGTTGCAATGAGAGGCCACTCCACCAAAAACCAGCTCAAGGAAAAATTTGATTATTTTTCGGTTCTCTTTAAAATTTTGTCTAGTTTTTTATCAAATTTATTTGAGAATTATTTGGATTACTTTTTGTGCACCTCGCGGTATTTACATTACGTACGTATTTTTCTTATACCGTAGATACCGTAGGAGGTGACGGAGCCGTGAACTTCACCCAGTTAGACTCCGACTACTTCGAACCAGGCAAGCATGTTTGAACTCTTGATATGATGAGTGTTTGATGCATGTTTGCATTTAGGAGTTTCATGGCATGTTTATGAACATTTATTTGAATGTTATTTTTCATGCAAAAGAAGTGGAAAGTGAGTTTCGGAAATCCATATGTTGTTGGATACATATTTGCATGGCCATGTGATGGCATGAGGATGGGTAAGATGGCAGTGTTGTGGCATGCCAGTCTTATGCCAGTCTATTTGAATTCAGTGTCATCTAAATCAAATCACATTCCCCTTCATTTCCTTTCCTGTACTACAACATGTTTTCCGCAAGGAATATGGCTTAGTAAGTTGCAAACCGTTTTTCCTGGTACACACCAAATAGAGAGGCCGGGATGAGGGTTCCATGGCCCGGGATTAAAGCCCGTCATCCGATCAGGGGGCATGGGTGTTTCCGGTTGGGACCGAGAGGTGGGCACCCCTTAGAGCGCGCGTATAGAAATTTGATCCCATGCAATTTGAGGTTGTGACCTCCCCGTCTCAAAGTTTTTCTTGGACGTTGTCTAGGGTGATTCCTGGCATCGTGAGGTGGAATGGGTGTGTACTGGTAAAAATGTGTTTCTACCAAAATACCGTAAACGGAACTAGTCCTTCGTGACTACGGAAATCCGTTGGCTGTGGACAGTTAGTACAAACTCTGCAGAGTCACAAATCCTTTAAATCATCTTGTACATGTCCAAGTACTGTGTTCATCTTATCTTGTCAGATATCAGCCTCAGTGATAAAACTCCGGTGAACTACATGAGTGTTAAATCCGGTTAAAGAGTTTATCCTTGTGGATGGACTAACTTGTTATTTACATTTGATATAAGCCCTTTCTGTGATGTTGCTCAGACATCCGACTGTGGCATACTTGTTATTTACATTTGATATAAGCCCTTTCTGTGATGTCGCTCAGACGTCCGAATGTGGCACACTTGTTATTTATTATTGAGATAAGCCCTTTCTGCGATGTCACTCAGACGTCCAACTGTGGCATTTCTTTTATAAGCCCTTTATGTGGTGTCGCTGAGACGCCCGA
Source organism: Triticum aestivum (assembly GCF_018294505.1). Taxonomy (NCBI): domain Eukaryota; kingdom Viridiplantae; phylum Streptophyta; class Magnoliopsida; order Poales; family Poaceae; genus Triticum; species Triticum aestivum. The sequence continues at coordinate 550,589,675 of NC_057804.1, forward strand.
CTGTGGCATTTCTTTTATAAGCCCTTTATGTGGTGTCGCTGAGACGCCCGACTGTGGCATTTCTTTTATAAGCCCTTTATGTGGTGTCGCTGAGACGCCCGACTGTGGCATGAGCTTTATTTGTTTACCTTTCGAGGCGTCGCTCCAGACACCCGATCGGTTTTCAGTTATTTGTTTTACTTATCAAGTCGTGCAAAATTTTTATTATTGGAACGAGCATCATTATTTTTGCTCATGACGCATTCATGCATGCATTTGTTATATCTTTTGTCTGAACTGTCTTGCGAGTACTTTCAAAGTACTCACCTGGCTTGTTGATTTGGCTAGATGTTGATGAAGGCGATATCATGGATGAAGAGTTCGATAGCGAGTCCGACGCCTAGAGGAGTCCCAGTCAATCCTGCGCGATCCTGCTTTTGGTCACTGTATTATATCCGCTTCCGCCATCCCAGAAATAAATCCATCGAGCCTCACCTCGACGCTTGATGAGCTGCCAGTTAGGAGTCAAGTTATCCACCACCACTTTTTATCTCGAGCTAGTAGCATGTCACCACACCCTTGTGTCATAACCGCCCTTATGTATGATATTGGCGTCTTTGTAATAAATTGTTGAGCAGCCTCCGCTCAACCCTGTAATATATTTAATGCTACTGGTCCTCTGTATATCAAGTATTTGTCTACCAGTGAGGATAGCTCTTCCTATACTGGGATCAATGGATCGATTTTCTCAATAAGTACTTTATTGAAAAACCGGTCGTGACAGACTTGGTACCAGAGCCAGGCTGACTGTAGGAAGCCACTAGGTGCGATCGCTAATCGGTTATTAGCATGATAAAGTTTAATCATGTTTTTGCAAATGTAGTCATTTTTCTGATAGTCAGCATAAAATTTATGATCTGATCGCTCAGAATTTTTGCCTACTTTTGTAGATGGCTGGCAACGACTGTGAGTCACAGATGTTCGCCAACGTGCCTGAGGGGTTCGTCAAGCTCCTCTCCTTCATCGTTCAGGTCGCGATGGGGCCATCTGTGCGCCCAGTCTTCACACTTTACCCAGACAAGATCAACGACAGTCTGACCATGCACTAGGCCGCGTTGCAATTCAAGGGAGGGTGTGCTGAGATAAGCCGCTTCAGATTCTTGGGGAGAGCCATGCCTACAGAGAGGCATGGTATGCAAATGGCTGCCCGCGAGGCGATAGCTTGTCTTTGGGATGTCCTTCCTGCAATGAAGACTCGTCGCTACCGCTACCTTCCATGCCACGTGCCATACACCTGTCACTACTCATTCTCTTGCCCCAGAAGAGAGCGAGACGAGGCCTTTGAGATGCTTGTCGAGTACCTTCGAGCCCTGGAGGCAGCCTTCGACAGCATGGTGTGGACGACCTCGTAGCTGCCCGCATGGACTCAGTCCATGGCTGTGCCGCCAACAGGAGGGAACTCCTGCACACCACTCCACCGCTGACTTTCATCTCGTCCTCAGCTTCTCATTCACCTACCATTCTCGCCACTGCTCGTCGTCTGCCTACCACTGAGGAATTTAACCAAGCTATTGCACCCACTCCCGTTCGCTCTGCACCACTTATTGCACCCATTCCCATACATGCTACTCCACCTATTCTGCCCACTCATATTCGTGTTACTCCGCCTATGGCACCTGCTCCATCAGCTCAGCACAGCGCTTCTCGTCTGGAACCTATTAGCGAGGAGGAGGTTGAGTCCCCAGCGTCACTGCGTCTCACCCTCGGCAGGCCAAGGGAGATCCTCACCATCTCCGACTGAGTACGTTTAGACGCCATGTGATGTACCGACTTGTGTGATATGTTTATATGTACATAGGTTGTGAGAAGTAGCCTATTTGCGCATCATGTAGGATCTGGAGAAGTGCACTAGTCTCAATAACATGTCAGGATTATGTACGCATATCCTGAGTGATGTAATGTATAATTATGCATGCGTGTAAGATATGTAATAGTCCTTCTCCGCGCGCAATCATGTATTTTCAAAAAAAAAACCTAGAGTTTTAAAATTTTATTTATGTGTGATTTTATTGACTTTTGCGACTCTCTTTCTTGTCTTACGAGTTTCACAAAATATATCCCCAGAGTGAAAGATGTCTCATCCTTGGACGCGCTCCATGCCAAATCAGCCCGAAGGAAATTATGGCACACCACCAAACCACAATTTCACTCAGGGACAGACAAGTCAACAGGACAGTGAAACAACATTTACCCAAGTGTGTCGTCTGTATGAACAGAGTCAGCAACAACACTAGGAAATGATGAACCAATTCATCAATATGGGAAATCACCGTGGTTAGTATCATCAGCAATCCAAGTTGTCTGAGTTACAGAAGACGCGTCCCGCAACATTTTCTCATACTGACAAGCCTCTTGAGGCCGACGACTGGCTTCGAGACATGGAAAGAAAATTAATTATTGCACAGTGTTCAGACCGTGAAAAAGTATTGTATGCACCACATTATCTCACCGGAGCAGCTGCATCGTGGTGGGAAAACTTCCTGCACATGCACCCCAACGAAAATGAAATAACCTGGGAGGATTTCAAAGAAGGTTTTCGTGGGGCACACATTCCTAAGAGTGTTATGAAAATCAAGAAGAGAGAATTTGATGACCTCAAGCAAAGGACCATGACAGTGTCAGAATACAACAGCCAATTCACTCTACTGTCTCGCTACACCAACGAAGAGCGCATGACCGAGAGCAAGAAGATGGAAAAATTCTTGGAAGGCCTGGCACCCGCACTTAAATGCCAGCTGGTTGTCATACCTTCCTAGATTTTAAAACACTTGTGGATAAGGCCGTTACTCTGGAAAATGAGCGCAGCAGCTTGGAAGATTTCCGCAAACGCAAGAGGGACCAGTCTACTTTTGCTCGCAACCACAGAAGCAAGACGGAATTTCAGAAGGGTGGAACACACAAAACCCCGACGAATAATTCACGCCCAATCAAGAATTTCCATGCAAGAGACAAGGAGTTCACATATCGCCCAGGAGTTACTTGTTACGCTTGTGGAGAAGAAGGGCACTATGCCAAGCAGTGCCCCAAGCCAAGGAACTCAACCCCAAAGCCTAACAATGGTGGCAATAATTCAGCGCCCAAGCGAAACAATTTCAACCCCAATAACAACCACAGGAAGGGTCATCTGAACCACGTGACCAAAGAGGAAGCACAGAATGCCGCAGATATCGTACTCGGTACGTACCCTGTCAACACAATACCTGCCATGGTTTTGTTTGATTCTGGAGCTTCTCACTCATTCATTTCGAAGAGTTTTGCTTTGCAAAATAATTTTTCGATGCTTCCCTTGGAAAAATCCATGATCATCAAGTCCCCTGGAATTAAGCAAGTGACCCAGAGTTGTCAAGGTGTGGTTATTGAATTTGAAGGATTGAAGTTTTACGCCAACCTTATTGTATTGGAAAGTAAAGGACTGGATGTCATCCTAGGGATGGATTGGTTAACCACCAACAAAGGTTTTATTGACTGCTTCAAGCGGACCGTGATTCTCACACACCATCACGGGAAGACAATAAAAGTTTCAGCCAAAGAGAGACAAATACCTCGGCAACCGAGATTAAACAAGGTGGACGTTTCTGAGCTGAACAAGGTTCCAGTAGTGTGTGAATTTCCAGACGTATTTCCAGAAGAACTACCAGGCATGCCACCGGACCGCGAGACAGAATTCAGCATTGAGCTAGCACCCGGAACCACTCCCATTTACAAGAAACCATACAGAATGGCACCATCCGAGTTGGTAGAATTGAAAAAACAAATAAAAGAATTATTGGAGAAAGGATACATACGAGCCAGTTCCTCACCTTGGGGTTCTCCAATTTTATTTGCCAAGAAAAAGGATGGAACACTGAGATTGTGTATTGACTATCGAGCTCTTAACATGGTCACAATCAAGAACAAATACCCAATGCCCCGAATAAATGATTTACTTGATCAGCTCGCACAGGCCAAAGTCTTCTCAAAAATTGACTTGAGATCGGGATACCACCAATTAAAAGTGTGAACAGAAGATATTCCCAAGACAGCCTTCACCTCCAGATGTCGGTGTACTAGAATAGGGGTACCCTAGTACCCCGAACTTGTGCACGGGCAGTTGCAGCACCCCGCGGCAAAGGCTTGCCGAGCGAACGCCAAGATCCCCCAAGGTTCCCTTGGAGCCATCGAAGAACTAAGTATTTAAGCTAAGGAGACAAGACCCCGGCAAGAGGAGCTTGCCGGGAAGGCCAACCAAGGCGCTCCAAGGAACTTGCCGTGATGCGCCACGCGCTCCGGCAAGGCAGCAAGGCCCCGGCAAGAGGAGCTTGCCGGGAAGACTAAACAAGGTACACCGAGGCCCGGTGAGCGACGAGCTTCTGGGCCCAGCGAAGATAACGACAGCGGCAAGGCGCTTGCCGCGGCAGGCGGCCACTCTGCGTCCACTCTCCAGCGCATCCACCAACGTGTCGCTCTGGGGGCCTCTCCGGGCGCACGTGGTGGGATGCTGTGCAGCCAGCGGTGGGCAGTGGCATGCGAAGCTGACAAGATCACCATCATGGCGAACGGTGGCGCCCCTAACGGTCCTTTTCTGCACTGTTCGGGCGATTCAGACGGACATTTAATGCCCTTGTCCCCTGCCGTCAGGGTTAGGTAGGGTGCACTGTACAAGCAACTGTATCAACTACCTCACTTTTTATGTTTTTACTCTCCTCCGTGTTGCCACCTGTCGGTGACCCCTTTAGCGTATAAAAGGAGGCCCATGCGCAACGTAGAGGGGGTTCGGCTCATAGGATAGGACAGTCGGCTTCGATTCATTCGTAGCCTAGAGAACATCACACTCTCGCTTTGGAGAGCAAGAACACCAGATAATACAACCAGACAAGCAGCAGTAGGAGTGTTATCTCTCCGGAGAGCTCCGAAGCTGGGTAAACTGCTCGTGTGCCTCGCCTCGATCTGCTCTTCACGCGACCTCCGCCCCCCGCCGAACCGAAAGGGGCCCGGTCCGCCGGCCCCATAGGTGTTCGTGGATCAGTTTCCCCGACATCTTTGGCGCGCCAGGTAGGCGGCGTCGAGATTGTGTGAACCTGATCCGGCGTTCACACGAGCTAGATCCTTATTCCCTTCATCAACATGCCACCGAAGAAGAGGACTTCGGCGGCGGCCGCTCCATCCACGTCACTTCCGCCACCGTTGGAGCAAACGACTGGTGGGATGGACGCCGGCGGAAGAAAGGACGTCGATGAGGAAGCCCATGATGCCGCCAGGTCCAAGAACAAGGCTGCAAAAACCTCGGCGACTGTACATGTTCCACGCCACTCTCAGGAGGCGCAAGATCAACAGCGTCATGGCACTAGTAGTGCCATACGCATGATAGCTCAAGACCAAGCTGGTGGATCTCGGAGCGCTCAAGACCAGCATGCACGCCAACGTGCTGGCACGAGCGGGGCATGGTCGCCTCGACGGGATACTGCTCCTTCTAACATAGTTAGAAGTTCGAGCACGTCCGGCTCCTCGTGCCGTCCGCCACTGCCACCCACCACTCCAGCAGAAGCTTTGGCGCGAGCTCAACTTCTCCTAGATTACCCTCCAACGTCAGACAAGATTGACGAATGGAGATCCACCATTCAGAGTCTCATCGGCTACGCCAACAGCGACACTCCACGGCGGCCGAGCGCGTCGCCGCCGCGGCAGGACCGCCGGACACGAGCCGGTGGCGACGAAACGGGCGGAGGTGCAACTACCAAGCAATCACCGCCCCGAAGGCCAAGATCGCCGACTCGCCGGATCCACCTCGACAGCGACTCCACTGCATCGTCGGATCCACGAGCTCGTCGCGATCACCGCCAAGTTCTTCATGATCGACAACAAGAAGACGCTCGAACCCGCATCAAGCGCCGAAGAGAAGCGCGACGTCAATTCGACAAGCGCGCTGGGCCCTCTGTTGACATGCATGCGCCAGGGGAACCAGGCGATCTGCCGTATGCGGTAGGTTGCCTTGCGTTCACTCGTGAGCTGCGACAAGTCCAGTGACCCAGTACAAAGAACTTCAAGCCAGACGTACCGGAGAAGTACGACGACAAGACGCATCCGTCAGAATTCCTCAGCATCTACACCATTGCGGTACAAGCTGCCGGGGGACGAGATGACAAGATCCTTGCCAACTACTTCCCGCTGGTGCTCAAGCCCAATGTCAGATCCTGGCTCATGCACTTGCCGGACAACTCCATATCCTCTTGGGCTGATCTGTGCCATCAGTTTGTCGGCGCCTTTACCGGCGAACACAAGCCTCATGGCCAGGAGAGTGATCTTCATCTGCTCGCCCAGAAGGAAGGAGAGCCCCTGCGCAAGTACATTCAGAGGTTCAGTAGCGTGCAGCACAACATCCCAGACGTCCACCCTGCCGTGGTGATCAGTGCATTCCATCAGAACATGCGGAACCGCAGGATGCGGGAGGAAATGGCGATGTGCAAGATCAGGGACATCAGTGAGTTATATGCACTGGCCGACAAGTGTGCGCGTGCTGAGGAAGGGAGGAGACTCGCCGGAGAAAATATAGGAGCGGGAGGATCTGACAGCGAAGATGCTGCCCCGACAAGGAAAAACCGGCGGCGGAACAACAGAAGGAGGAAAGGCAAAGAAGTGCTAGTTGTTGAGCAGTCCGGCAACAGTGGCGGCGGCAAGGAAGCCAAAGCTGGTGACTCCGGCAAGGAGGTTGCCACGGAGGTGGCGGTCGCCGACAAGCAGGACGGCACCAATAAGCAGTATTGCAAGATTCACCGCACCAAGGGCCATGATCTTCAGAACTATAAGAGAGTCGAGTAGCTTGTTGAGCAACAGAAAGCTGAATACGAGCGGCGCGACAGGGAGAAGGCCCAGGAAGGAGCTGGTGGATCCGGCAAGAAACGGCCCGACCGAGGAGGACGCCGCAGCAAGGCCAAGCAGCGGCAAGGAGACAGACCTCCTCGCGGTCGCGACAAGGATGAAGATGACGGCGACGATGAAGATATGGATGATGAGGAGACTGATGAGCAGGAGTTCCAGAAAGCCACAGAGGTCCTGTGCGTTGACGGTGGTGCTTCTCTGCATGCCTCGCACCGCCAGCTCAAACAGTGGGTGCGGGAAGTTAATGCAGCAGAACCACCCGTCGAGTCACGCAAGCCTCTGAAATGGTCCGGCACGCCTATCATCTTTGATATTGAGGACCACCCGGATCGCATAACTGCGGTCGGGTGCTTGCCGATGTTGGTCTCACCAACAATCCGCAACCTCAAGGTCACTAAGATGCTAGTTGATGGCGGGGACGGCTTGAACCTGATCTCCTCCGCGGTGCTCCAGAAGCTCCAGATCCCTGACAGCGAGCTCGAAGAGACCGGCACATTTCAAGGAATCAACCTGGGAAGGAGCAAGCCAAAGGTAAAAATGACGTTGCCGGTAACATTTGGCAGTGAGCTGAACTTCAGGACTGAGAGGGTCACGTTTGACGTTGCCGACATTCCATTACCTTATAATGGAATCCTTGGCCGTCCGGCACTCGCCAAGTTCATGGCAGCCTCTCACTATGCATACAACGTACTGAAAATGCCAGGCCTAATAAGTGTCATCTCCGTCCCTGGCGACTAGAAGGATGCTCTTATCTGTGCCGACAAGATCTACCGAGAAGCAGCAGCTGCAGCAGAACGCAGGTCACTTGCCGCTGAAACTCCCGGGGGAAAGAAGAAGACCAAATCTGGCAAGAGCTCTGATGCCCGCTCCGGCAAGCGCACCTCCTCGGAGTGCTGCGCTACCGTCGAGGACGCACCATCGAGCTCCACCGGCAAGTGTAAAAAGGCAATGGCAGCTCCACCTGAGACTAAGAAGGTGTCCGCCAAGGAGGATGGCACTGGTGGTACCTTCACCATCAGCGCCACTCTTGACCCCAAATAGGAAAGCGCGCTCGTTGCTTTCCTGCGGGCGAATGTCGACGTGTTTGCGTGGCAACCGTCTGATATCCCCGGTGTTCCTAGGAAACTAATTGAGCACCACCTTGCCGTCTGTCCTCATGCGCGGCCCGTCAAGCAGAGAGTCAGGAAGCAGGCAGTAGAGCGCCAAGAATTCATCGCAGAAGAAATCAAGAAGTTGGAAGCAGCAGGCCTTGTCAGAGGAGTACTCCATCTCACGTGGTTGGCCAATCCTGTTGTTGTGCGCAAAGCTAACGGGAAATGGAGACTTTGTATTGACTTCACTGATGTTAATAAAGCTTGTCCCAAAGACCCATTTCCCTTGCCGCGTATTGACCAGATTGTCGACTCCACAGCCGAATGTGATTTGCTTTCATTTCTTGATGCATAATCAGGATATCATCAGATCTTCATGGCCGAAGAGGATGAGGAGAAAACCGCATTTATCACCCCGTGTGGCATGTACTGCTTAGTACGGATGCCTTTCAGTTTGAAGAATGCTGGTTCAACATTCGCAAGGGTAGTCCACCATGCTTTTGAGCCGCAAATGCACAGAAACGTGGAAGCTTACATGGATGAAATAGTGGTCAAAAGCAAGAACAAGGCGACCCTGGTTCAAGATTTAGACGAAACATTTGCAAACCTGCGCAAAATCAACCTCAAGCTTAACCCCGAGAAGTGCGTGTTTGGAGTCCCTTCCGGCAAGCTTCTCGGGTTCTTCGTGTCTCAGCGGGGAATTGAAGCCAATCCCGACAAGATCAAAGCCATTGAGCAGATCGAAGCACCAAAGCGCGTCAAGGATGTATGAAGGCTTGCCGGTTGCGTGGCTGCTCTCAGCAGGTTTTTCTATAGATCTGCCGAGCGCGCCCTGCCATTTTTCAAAATTTTGAAAAAGGCAGGTCCAATGAAATGGACTCCGAAAGCGGAGGCTGCGCTGCAGGACTTGAAGAGATACCTCTCCTCCACTCCAACGCTTGTCGCACCTAAGCCGCAAGAGAAGTTGCTGCTGTACATAGCGGCAATCAATCAAGTGGTTAGTGCTGCATTAGTGGCGGAGAGGGAGGCGGATGATGAGCCAGTAACCACGGCAGATCCATCCAGCGACAAGCAGGGGGCTTCGTCGACAAGCTCTGGTCCCGACAAACATGGGTTTGAGCAGGAACATGATGAGATGCCAAGGAGAATGGTGCAGTGCCCAGTTTACTTTGTCAGTTCTCTTCTGCAGGGGGCTAGATCATGGTACTCTGGTGTGCAGAAGTTGCTTTTCGGCCTCCTCATGGCCTCGAGAAAGTTGCCGTTACTTCCAAGCACATGAGATCATAGTCGTCACTCGCTTTCCCCTGAAGAGGATACTGCAAAATCCAGAAGCAACAGGCAGGATTGTTGAGTGGGCGCTGGAACTGTCAAGCTTTGGCCTCAAGTTTGAGAGCACCTCAACTATCCAAAGCAGAGCATTGGCAGAGTTCATAGCAGAGTGGACGCCAACCCCAGATGAAGAAATTCCAGAAACGAGCATCCCTGTCAAAGAGGCAAACAAAGAGTGGCTGATGTACTTTGATGGTGCCTTCTCGCTGCAAGGCGCCGGTGCAGGCGTGCTGCTTGTCGCACCCACCAGAGAGCACCTCAAGTACATAGTCCAGATGCACTTTCCCAAAGAGCAAGCAACCAACAATACATCAAAGTATGAAGGATTACTTGCCGGTCTCAGAATCGCGGCAGACCTTGGGATCAAGAAGCTCATTGTCAGGGGTGACTCACAGCTTGTCGTCCGACAAGTGAACAAGAACTACCAGAGCCCGTTGATGGAAGCGTATGTTGATGAAGTGAGGAAGCTAGAAGAGCACTTTGACGGCCTAATGGAGCATATCCCAAGAGCTCAAAATGATATTGCTGACGGCCTGTCAAAGTGCGCCGCACTAAAGTTACCTGTGGAACCAGGGATCTTTGTGCTTAAGTTGACTCAACCATCCGTAACACCATCAACTGGACAAAGCAAGAAGAGGAAGTTGGTTTCCGGCGACTACTTTCCGGCAGAGCTCCCCGAAGCCGCCGCCAAGAAAGTCCCCAAGATCAACACCAAGAAGGCTGAGGGGCAGTCTGCTCTGGCAAGCCTAATGGTTTGTTCCGTTGAAGCAGACGCTCCCGACAAGTTTTGCTCCGGCAAGCTTGCCGGGGAACATCAAGCTCCGGCAGGGCCGCAAGTCCTTGCTGTAGAAGCAGATGTTCCCGCAGCAGCAGATGTGCCTTTAGTCCTTGTTGTCAAGCCACAAGCTCCAGCATGGGCACAGTAGATTGTCCATTTCCTTCAGACAGGAGAACTTCCCGAAGAACAAGAAGAAGCGGAAAGAGTAGCCCGGCAGTCAAGTATTACCAGTTTGTCGATAGCATACTGTACAGAAGAAGACTCAACGGTGTGAAATTGAAGTGTATTAGCCGGGAAGATGGACAAAAGCTGTTGGCAGAGATACATGGAGGCATATGTGGCCACCACATTGGTGCAAGAGCACTTGCCGGCAAAGCTTTCCGGCAAGGTTTCTTTTGGCCGACAGCCCTCCAGGATGCAACTGCACAAGTAACCAAGTGTGAAGCGTGCCAGTTCCACTCCAAACAGATACACCAGCCAGCTCAAGCTCTCCAGACAATCCCTTTATCCTGGCCATTTTTGGTCTGGGGGCTCGATATTCTCGGCCCTTTCCCCCGAGCTGTCGGGGGCTTTGAGTACTTGTACGTCGCAATCGACAAGTTCACAAAGTGGCCGGAAGTGCAGCCAGTGAGGAAGGTGACAGCACAGTCAGCAGTCAAGTTCTTCAGGTCGATTGTTTGCCGTTTCGGGATCCCTAACAGGATCATCACCGACAACGACACGCAATTCACGAGCCGCACCTTCATGCAGTATGTCCAAGACCTTGGCGCCAAGGTCTGCTTTGCTTCTGTTGCTCATCTGAGAAGCAACGGTTGCACGGACTCAAGACCAGAACTTTCGACAGGCTGCATAGGTGCGGAAGGAACTGGATCGAGGAGCTGCCGGTGGTTCTTTGGTCGATCAGAACAACGCCAAATCGAGCCACTGGTCAGACACCTTTCGCTCTAATTTATGGAGCAGAGGCAGTTCTCCCAACGGAACTCGTATACGGATCACCTCGAGTGCTCGCTTATGATGAGCTTGAGCAAGAACAGCTGCGGCAAGACGATGCGATGCTCCTTGAGGAAGATCGTCTTCAGGCTGCTGTACGAGCTGCTCGATACCAGCAAGCTTTGCGCCGTTATCATAGCCACAAAGTTAAAGCCAGAAGCTTCGAGGAAGGCGACCTTGTTCTTCGGTGCGTTCAGTCCGCCAAGAATTCCAACAAGTTGACGCCAAAGTGGGAAGGCCCTTATCGGGTGAGACGAGTCACAAGGCCTGGCGCTGTCCGCCTTGAGACCGAAGATGGCATTCCGGTGAGCAACTCCTGGAACATAGAACATCTTCGTAAGTTTTTCCCATAAGGCGCGGTTGCCGGAACCCGTTCCGGCAACCACCTTTTGTACAAGTCTTGCCGCTGTTGCATGTAATCCTTTGTACAAAGCCGGGCCTAGATCCCGTGCATAAGTAAAACACCATGTGCTCCGCACAGCTTGTCCATTTCATGCGTTATTTCCATTCTTGCATGCGATTATCTGACACTTTGTGCAGCACTAACATCCGGTAAGCAGTAACGAGCCGAAGAGCTCCATATTATTATTTTCTCTTCTTTCTTTTTCTTTTAAAGGAAAAGAAGGTTCTCTCGCACACAAGTTTGCCGGGGGAGGAAGAGAAGATTGTGGTATGGGCCAGGCGTCGTTCAAACAAAGATTTGCCTTATCGGGAAGCAAATGACAGAAAAGCTAAGTTGCCAAAGATTGAGCAATCACTTTTTTAAATTTTTGAGTTATCTTCCTCGAACGACCCTGATTTGTATGGAAAACCTGTGCGCGGAGGAACCAACTCGTGGCTAGTTGCGCCCTTACTTTGTTTCGAGTCCGCTCAACAGCTTAAGCGTGTTGCATCTAGTCACGACAAGGTTTCTTGTCGGAAGCAGCGCCGCCAGCAGGCTGCTGAAGTTCCGCACTCAGCGCTCGCGGCTCGGGCGCCTGCGCCGACAAGTTCCCTAGAAGCGTAGGGTGAAACCATACAAAGGAAGGAATCTAGTAGAGGAAATAACATTGCAATTGATAACGGAAATAAAGTTATATTACAAAGATAACTTGTCGCAGCTCTAACAGACTGTTCTCATAACATGACTAGCAGCGACAAGGGAAAAGAAGAAATGGGCGGCCTAATCTACGCGTCCGCCCTCGACTCGCTTAATCTTGCTCACCTTGTCCACAATGGGTGCGACAAGGGCCTTGAGTGCATCCAGATCGGCGTCAGGCGGCAAGGACCTTAGGACGTTGGTGAAGCTAAGGCCTGGATTGCGGAAGGCTACCTTCATCAGCACCTTCTGGAGAACCCCGGCGCAGATTTTGCACGACTCGTCGGCCAGCTGCTTCGGGATCCTCTCCCGGAGCCGCTGGAGTGTCGTCGCCACGCCCTTGAAGAATAGGCTGAGCTTGGCGCTGGGTTAAAGGCTCTCGTCGGAAGGATACCCAAAGTCCTCCATACCCAGCTGCGCCAGCTCCTCGTTGATGACGGCGGCAGTGTTCACCAGACCCTCGGTCCAGTGCTCCACCGTGTCTCTGAACGAGTTCTAGGTAACTGCAATGCTCTCCAACAGCGCCGCGTCAGCCTTGACCTTCTCCGCCAAGGTCTTCTCCCGCTCCTTGGCGGCCTCCAGCGTCTGCGTCAGCGTGGCCAGCTTCAGCTCCAGGTCTGCTTTGGAATCCTTGGCGGCGCTGAGCTCCTTGCCCCTCTCAGCGAGAAGGCCTTGCAGCTCACCGTGGGCGGCAGCATCCTTCTCACGCTTGAGCGCGGCAAGCTCCTCGCCGCTCTTCCCAATATCGGCCTCCAGCTGCGCCACTTTCTCCTCTAGCTCTTTCTTGGCAGCCTCCGCAGTTGCCGCGGCGTCCTTTGCCTCCTTGAGCGCCCCGCCAAGTGCTTGCTCGCGCTCGGCAAGCTCTTCCTTGTAGCTGTCGAGGTGGGCCTTCTGCTGGACTAGTTCACCTTCCCGCGCGGACTGCTTCTCGGCAGCAAGCCTCTGTTCCTCCTCAGCCTCGGCCTTCTCGAGAAGAAAGGCCGTGCGCTCCTCGTCCACTCGCTCCCGCTCCTGCGCCAGGGACCGAAGAGCTTCTTGATTTTGGCTCCGGAGCTCTTATGCACGCTTTTCCATGTCAACTCCCGCCTTCGCGACAAGCGCTTCCCGGGAAGCCAGCTTGGCTTGCCGGGTGCGGTAGAGTGACAGCAACTTCTGCAGCAGCTGCTCCTCCTCAGGCTCGCCGCTGCTGCTGCCAGGCGTGTCAACCAATGACAGTCCAGCAGAGGCGAGCACCTCCCCGTCAAAAGTCTCCCCCTCGACCGGCGCCCTGGAGCTCGACGCCCAGGGTAGCTTGATGAAGATATTGTCACCGGCCTGCAAGTAGGCGCCGGGCTGGGGCTCCTCGGAGCCCGGCTCTGCAGAAGCGGCAGAGGGTTCGGCGGTCGGTGCAGCGCCCGGCGCTCCTGCGGCCTCAGGGTCGTCAGTGCTATCGCCCGACCCCTCGCCAGCTTCCGCAGCAGCAGCCCCAGCGGCCTCCTCACCGGCGGTCACATCAGCACCGGCACCTTCCTCGCCGGCGCCCTCTGTCTCCATTGGCTCAGCCGAAGATGGGTCTGAAGAACGAAGAGGGGAGTAAAATCAATCAAAAAAATCCAAGAAAGGTAAAACGAAAGAAGCAGAACCCAAGGGAAAGTTTTTGGGCAAGTGGATTACCTGCGCCAAGATCTTCAGTTGCGGCCTCGGTCGCCGCAGGATCAGCAGTGCTGTCCCTTGCCGGAGAGTCCCCCCTTGCCGGAGAGCGCTCCCTTGCCGGGGACTCCTCCCTCTGCGGCGCAGTCAAAGCAGGTGGCACTTCGGGACCGGCCTCCGGGCGCTCCTGATGAGGCTGCTCTGCTCCTGCACAAGTCAACAAGTAAGATATCAGCAAAGGAAAAAGCACTCAAGCACGCCCGACAGCAGAAGGCTAAACTATGAACTTACGCTGGGGGCTGCGCTGGGGGCTGCTCCGAGGGGTGATTGCCGGGTCCGTCAAGGTGGTCTCGGGCCCACCTCCTGCCGACGCGATGGGGTCATCCTCGATGACGATCACCGTGGCCTTGGCCCTCTTCGCCGCTCTCTGGGCTAGTGTTCTGAAAAGAAAAGAGTCCAGATTGGAGCAAGTCAGATACAAGATATAAACAGCAAGATTGAAGGATTATAAGGGCACCAAAGAAACTCACTCTTCTTCCTCCTCGTCGGAGCTGAGCACGGAAAGATCGAAGTCCGGCCCTCCTCCGGTGCCGCGAGGTGGAGGAGTAGGATCCCTTGCCCGCTTGGCGGGGGCAGTGGCGGTGGCCCGGGAAGATCCCGCTCCAGTTGCCGCTGTTGCGTGAGGCGCTCCAGCGGCAACATTGCTTGCCGCGGTAGAACGCGTCGTGCGGCTCGGTGGCTGTGGAGCCGGCTGCCGCCCCGCTGCGTCCCCGGCCCTGCGAAGGCGCCTCCTTGGCGGGGCCGGGGGCTCCGCCTACGGCAAGCTCTCTGAAGGCTCAGCCTCCTCCTCGCCGGCCTCGCTCGACTCGGCTTCAGAACCGGCAGGCTCCTCTTCACCCATGAACTCCGCGCGTTCGGCAAGGTTTGCCGCCTCTGCAGCCTCCGCCTCCTCCACAGTAAACCCAAACACACCCGCAGCAGCTGCGGCCGCAGCCTCTTCCGCCCTAGTAGCGATGAGTTGCAGCTCCTCGTCGGTGGTGTCACGGGTGAGGCTCTTCTGCTCGTCGGCGCGGACCGGCACTTCCTCCAAGGTGTTGAAGAACGCTCGCACAACGTCATCCGCAGGCTCTTGACAAGTTGGGACGATGCCGTGTGAATTGCACAAGGGCATCATGGCGCGGATCCGGTCAAGCGAAGAGTTATTGCACAAAGGAACTACGCTCCTCGGCAATGTGAATGGGTGCTAGGGGTCGCGTTTGAATAATTCCAAGAGCATTGCATCCAACTCCAAGATAGTGAAGTTGTAGTTGAGGCCCGGCCGCAGCCTCATGATGTCCGCCGAATTCTTGAATTCCCAGGCGGGCCTCCTCCTCTCCTGCAGGGGGCAATGCGACGGCGGAGGAAATATGCCCCGACAGCACCTACGGTGAGCCCCGCAAGCCTGAGGCGAAGAATCCTAGTGATGGCGATCTTCAGCCTCTCGTCTTCCGGGCCACGTTGCTCCAATCATTGCCGTGCACTATGGGAGTTTGGCGCACGGCGGTGAAGGGCTGCGGATCCTCCTCGACGATCCAACACCACTCCGCTCTCCACTCCTCCCACTTGCTGCGAAGCTCACCCTCCAAGTACGCCTCTTTCTTGCCGACTCTCGAGACCCAGGCAATCCCTCCGGCAAGCGGCTCTCCTCTCTCTACCCGAGGTATGAAGAAATGACGGAAAAGGGCTACACTAGGGTGGACTCCGACAAAGTTTTCGCACAAGTGTGCGAAAACTGCCATGGTCAGGACAGCACTGGGGGTGAAGTCAACGAGGCGGAAGCCATATGTGTTCATAATGTCACAAAAGAACTCCGAGAAGGGCGGGCAGAGCCCGCAATAGAAGAATAGCGGGAAGAACGGGTACCCATTTGGAGCGGACTCCGAGGCAGCGGCCGGGAGTACCCTTGTGCGCGGATGCGCACGCGTCTCCGTCACCCAAAAGAGGTAGAAGTACTCCCTCAGCTCCTGCACGCCGAGCTGGGGGGTGAAGATCGCCCGCTCCTTCCGCAGCGCCGCGAGCCGCTGCGCCTCGGCCGACTTCACGCCCTTACCCTTGTCGGCTTTCGGGGCCATGGCGGAGGTGATGGGGAAGGTCGACGGCGTGGTGATGCTGGTGGCAATGGGGGGGGCGGAACGCTGCTCTCTCGGCTTCGAGAAGAAGGGGGGAGCGGCGGAGTTTGTGAAGAAGGAGTAGCAGCAACAAGCGAGGGGGAACGAACTGCCCCTGTTTCCTCTGCTTCTAAAGAGGGACGGGGCGGACGTTTCGGCCTTCCAAATAAACAACCACCCACGATCTATCCCATGATGCCGCATTCAACACGTGCCGTTATGGGAGAGTGCGGTGGATACGGAACAAGATTTGGCGTAGCCCAGCCCGCATGTGCCCGTGCCCTGTCTTGGGCCTGGCCCAACAGCGCTCGGCATCGTGTCTGGCCCAGGCCCGGGGGCTCCTGTCGGTGTACTAGAATAGGGGTACCCTAGTACCCCGAACTTGTGCACGGGTAGTTGCAGCACCCCGCGGCAAAGGCTTGCCAGGCGAACGCCAAGATCCCCCAAGGTTCCCTTGGAGCCATCCAAGAACAAAGTATTTAAGCTAAGGAGACAAGACCCCGGCAAGAGGAGCTTGCCGGGAAGGCCAACCAAGGCGCTCCAAGGAACTTGCCGCGACGCGCCACGCGCTCCGGCAAGGCAGCAAGGCCCCGGCAAGAAGAGCTTGCCGGGAAGACTAAACAAGGTACACCGAGGCCCGATGAGCGACGAGCTTCTGGGCCCAGCGAAGATAACGACAGCGGCAAGGCGCTTGCTGCGGCAGGCGGCCCCTCTGCGTCCACGCTCCAGCGCATCCACCAACGTGTCGCTGTGGGGGCCTCTCCGGGCACGCGTGGCGGGAGGCTGTGCAGCGAGCGGTGCGCAGTGGCATGCGAAGCTGACAAGATCACCATCGTGGCGAACGGTGGCGCCCCTAACGGTCCTTTTCTGCACTGTTCGGGCGATTCATACGGGCATTTAATGCCCTTGTCCCCTGCCGTCAGGGTTAGGTAGGGTGCACTGTACAAGCAACTGTATCAACTACCTCGCTTTTTATGTTTTTACCCTCCTCTGCGTTGCCACCTGTCGGTGACCCCTTTAGCGTATAAAAGGAGGCCCATGCGCAACGTAGAGGGGGTTCGGCTCATAGGATAGGACAGTCGGCTTCGATTCATTCGTAGCCCAGAGAACATCACACTCTCGCTTTGGAGAGCAAGAACACCAGATAATACAACCAGACAAGCAGCAGTAGGAGTGTTATCTCTCCGGAGAGCTCCGAAGCTGGGTAAACTGCTCGTGTGCCTCGCCTCGATCTGCTCTTCGCGCGACCTCCGCCCCCCGCCGAACCGAAAGGGGCCCGGTCCGCCGGCCCCATAGGTGTTCATGGATCAGTTTCCCCGACACCAGATATGGATTGTATGAGTTCACCGTAATGCCATTTGGGCTAACAAACGCCCCCGCATATTTTGTTCACCTCATGAACAAAGTATTTATGAAGTATATGGACAAGTTTGTTGTGGTATTCATCGATGATATTCTGATATACTCCAAAACACCAGAAGAGCACGCCGAGCATCTCAGGATTGTACTAGGAGAACTCAGGTAACATCAACTGTACGCCAAATTCAGCAAATGTGAATTTTGGCTAAGACAAGTGGGTTTTCTGGGCCACGTGCTAACCCAAGAAGGTATTGCATTAGACCCGGAAAAGGTCAAGGCCGTACTTGGCTGGAAACCACCAGCTAGCGTAACGGACGTACGGAGTTTCCTGGGAATGGCAGGCTATTATCGGAGATTTATTGAAGGATTCTCCACCATAGCAAAGCCAATGACGCAGTTGCTCAAGAAAGACAAGAAGTTTGAATGGACGGAAGCCTGTGAGAAAAGCTTCCAAGAGCTAAAAAGGAAATTAACAACGGCACCAGTATTAATTGTGCCAGACATACACAAGAATTTTGAGGTATATTGCGACGCATCCCGGAAAGGCCTCGGATGCGTATTGATGCAAGAAGGCAAGGTAGTTGCGTATGTCTCCAAACAACTTCGCAAGCATGAGGAAAATTATCCCACTCATGACTTAGAATTGGCAGCGGTCATCCATGCACTCAAAGAATGGAGACACTTTCTACTTGGAAATCGTTGTGAAATATACACAGACCATAAGAGTCTTAAGTATATTTTCACACAGCCGGAACTTAATTTACGGCAACAACGCTGGTTGGAGTTGGTGAAGGATTATGATGTTGGAATCCACTATCATCCCGGAAAAGCAAATGTTGTGGCAGATGCCCTTAGTCGGAATCCCAGCACGGACAACGACAGTATACCAAATTTGAGGCCAGAATTCCAACAGGAATTTGCCAAACTCAATTTAATAATGGTCACCGAAGGCAGTGTGTCGAATTTGGAAATACAGCCTACCCTGATGGAAAAGATTAAGGAGGCTCAGCATGGACACCCCAGCATTGATGGCATAAAAAGGAAAGTGAGTTTGGGCAAGGCCTCAGAATTCAACATAGATGAGCAAGGAATATTGTGGTACGGAGAGAGACTTTGCGTACCAAATATCAAGGACCTCAAACAGCAGATTCTGGCTGAAAGCCACACCGCTCCGTATTTAATCCATCCTGGAGGGACCAAAATGTACAAAGACCTTCAGGAAAGATTTTGGTGGCACGGTATGAAGAGGGACATAACCACGTCCATTGCATGTGTGACTCTTGTCAACGCATCAAGGCCGAGCACCAGAAACCAGCCGGGCTGTTACACCCAAACAAGATACCCGAGTGGAAGTGGGACGATATTGGAATGGATTTCATTGTTGGACTTCCACGGTCACGACACGGAAATAATGCCATATGGGTCATCACCGACAGGTTAACTAAGGTAGCACATTTTATCCCGGTGAAGAAAACTCACACCACTCAGAGGCTGGCCAGACTTTATCTTGCCTATATCGTCTGCCTGCATGGAGTCCCAAAGACTATCATATTCGATAGAGGCACACAGTTTGTCTCTAGATTTTGGGATCACCTACAACAGGCACTGGGAACCCAATTATCATTCAGTACCGCATACCACCCCCAGACTGATGGGCAAACTGAACGCGTAAACCAAATTCTAGAAGACATGCTGAGAGCCTGTGTCCTCACCTACGGAACCAGTTGGGAAGAAAGCTTGCCATATGCAGAGTTTGCATACAACAACAGTTATCAAGCCAGCTTGCAAATGGCACCCTTTGAAGCTCTGTATAGGAGAAGATGTCGTTGCCCGCTAAACTGGTCAGAAACCAGGGACAACCACATCTTCGGCCCAGATATGCTCAAAGAGGCTGAGGAGAAAGTTAAGACGATTAGAGATCGACTCAAGACAGCTCAAAGTCGGCAAAAGAGTTATTACGATCGAAAGCATCGGGAAATCAGTTTTGAACCCGGAGAGTTTGTATACCTAAGAGTTTCTCCTATGAGGGGTCTGCAATGATTCAGGGTTAAGGGAAAGCTAGCACCAAGATTCATCGGACCATTCTGTATAGTGGCCCGAAGAGGCAGGGTAGCCTACCAGCTAGACCTACCCGGAGATTTATCCGATATCCACAACGTGTTCCACATCTCGCAGTTGAGAAAGTAAGTGAGCAACCCAGAGAAGCAAGTATCACATGAAAACATTGACGTGCAACTAGACCTCACCTACCGGGAGCGCCCAATAAAAATATTAGAGGAGTCTGAGAGGAGGACCCGACAGAAAACCATCAAGTTTTTCAGGGTTCAGTGGAGGAATCACACCGAGAATGAAGCAACTTGGGAGAGAGAGGATTTTCTTCGGAGAGAGCACCCACACCTGTTTAAGGATCAGCTGAAATCTCGGGGATGAGATTTTTCCTAAGGGGGTAGGTGCTGTGACACTCCAAAAATTTTGTTGTTTTTGTTTTCAGCAAGAGCCTTGCTTGGTGTAAAGAAGGTCATTTAAACCCTTCTTAAAAACCTCTCTTTTGAGTTTTCCTTCTCAAAATCTTTTCTTGGATTTAGTTTCTTCTAAAAAGAAAACCTTTTTGGTTTTGGGCTATTCTTTGGTTTTGATCCATTCATGTTTTTACCATACCTCTTGTGGTAAAATTCTCCCAAAACCCCTCCTTCAACTTTGGGACAACCCAAACATTCTGTCCCAACTAGTTAAATCCATTTTTGGATTTTATCTCATTTAATCCTTTCCCCAAAACAATTCTATCATTTATTTTGAGCCTAGGTAATTTGCAAAGCAAGTACCTTAATGCCTTTGAACTTTGGTCTCAAATCAACCCCTCTGGATAGTCCTTAGCACCCACAACCTAGAACCATCAAGATCCACTCTTCTTCTTTTCAAAATTTTCAAAATTCACCCTCTGCAAGTTTGGACCAGATTTGTCAAATTTGGTGAAATTCATATCTCCCCTCCCTCCAAAAATGCCACCAAAATTCAGGCAACCCCTAGTTGCAATGAGAGGCCACTCCACCAAAAACCAGCTCAAGGAAAAATCCCCACATGCCAAAATCGTTCTGTCGAACACCTGGCCGGCACTGTTACTTTGCATCTTCAGTAAATTCAGTAAGTTCAGTGTCGTTTTTCGTCAAGGTTCAGTCACATGTCAACTATGCGCCTGGCGCGTTGCACACGACCCCTCCTCCCTGTCCAGAGCACCGCACGTGCACTTGGCTCGTTCTCGACCCCGCACATCTCCTCCACCTCACCAGACCCCGCCCAGCCACTGGAAGAGCCTCGAGGGGCCCTTCTTCCTCAACTCCGGCCACCTCCGTCCGCTTCGGGCTCCGGCAGCGTTCTCTCCGGTGAGAACTCCTCCACCGCCCTAGACTTGCCCGTAGCCTCATGACACCTCTAGGAGACTAACCCCCACTCCAATTTGACCCCAACAGCTCCCTCCGACGAGGTCCACGACTACCCGAACCACCGTCCGTCGGAGCAAGGGCCGCCATCGATGTGGTGCTCGCCGGCGACCACCACCACCACCCACTGACACGGAAGGATGTACTGAACACGGAGGTACCACCCGATCCCCTTGCCTTGCCGTGGATCGCCGTCAGCGACCACCGCAGCTCTCGGGCGCCATCGAGCCCCATCTCCCTTGTTTGAATTTTCAAACCTGACGGGTGGGACCCGCTTGTCAGTCTCTCTTTCATATTAAACGAATCATTTTCTGGACTTTTCTGCAGAACCCCCTGAGAGTTTTATGTTTCATTACAGAAAGGTCCCTGAATCAAAACCCTTATAACTTTTAAACAGAAAAGGATTTTTGTTTGATTCTTTTTCTATTCTCTTTAAAATTTTGTCTAGTTTTTAATCAGATTTATTTGAGAATTATTTGGATTACTTTTTGTGCACCTCCCGGTATTTACGTTACGTACGTATTTTTCTTATACCGTAGATACCGGAGGAGGTGACGGAGCCGCGAACTTCACCCAGTTAGACTCCGACTACTCCGAACCAGGCAAGCATGTTTGAACTCTTGATATGATGAGTGTTTGATGCATGTTTGCATTTAGGAGTTTCATGGCATGTTTATGAACATTTCTTTGAATGTTATTTTTCATGCAAAAGAAGTGGAAAGTGAGTTTCGGAAATCCATATGTTGTAGGATACATATTTGCATGGCCATGTGATGGCATGAGGATGGGTAAGATGGCAGTGTTGTGGCATGCCAATCTTATGCCAGTCTATTTGAATTCAATGTCATCTGAATCAAATCACATTCCCCTTCATTTCCTTTCCTGTACTGCCACATGTTTTCCGCAAGGAATATGGCTTAGTAAGTTGCAAACCGTTTTTCCTGGTAGACACCAAATAGAGAGGCCGGGATGAGGGTTCCATGGCCCTGGATTAAAGCCCGTCATCCGGTCAGATGGCATGGGTGTTTCCGGTTGGGACCGAGAGGGGGGCACCCCTTAGAGCGCCCGTATAGAAATTTGATCCCATGCTATTCGAGGTTGTGACCTCCCCATCTCAAAGTTTTTCTTGGACGTTGTCTAGGGTGATTCCTGGCATCGTGAGGTGGAATGGGTGTGTACCGGTAAAAATGTGGTTCTACCGAAATACCGTAAATGGAACTAGTCCTTCGTGACTACGGAAATCCGTTGGCTGTGGACAGTTAGTACAAACTCTGCAGAGTCACAAATCCTTTAAATCATCTTGTACATGTCCAAGTACTGTGTTCATCTTATCTTGTCAGATATCAGCCTTAGTGATAAAACTCCGGTGAACTACATGAGTGTTAAATCCGGTTAAAAAGTTTATCCTTGTGGATGGACTAACTTGTTATTTACATTTGATATAAGCCCTTTCTGTGATGTCGCTCAGACATCCGACTGTGGCATACTTGTTATTTACATTTGATATAAGCCCTTTCTGTGATGTCGCTCAGACGTCCGACTATGGCACACTTGTTATTTATTATCGAGATAAGCCCTTTCTGCGATGGCGCTCAGACGTCCGACCGTGGCATTTCTTTTATAAGCCCTTTATGTGGTGTGGCCGAGACGCCCGACTATGGCATTTCTTTTATAAGCCCTTTATGTGGTGTCGCTGAGATGCCCGACTGTGGCATTTCTTTTATAAGCCCTTTATGTGGTGTCGCTGAGACGCCCGACTGTGGCATTTCTTTTATAAGCCCTTTATGTGGTGTCGCTTAGACGCCCGACTGCGGCATGAGCTTTATTTGTTTACCTTTCGAGGCGTCGCTCCGGACACCCGATCGGTTTTCAGTTATTTGTTTTACTTATCATGTCGTGCAAAATTTTTATTATTGGAATGAGCATCATTATTTTTGCTCATGACGCATTCATGCATGCATTTGTTATATCCTTTGTCCGAACTGTCTTGTGAGTACTTTCAAAGTACTCACCTGGCTTGTTGATTTGGCCAGATGTTGATGAAGGCGATATCATGGATGAAGAGTTCGATAGCGAGTCCGACGCCTAGAGGAGTCCCAGTCAGTCCCGTGCGATCCTGCTTTTGGTCACTGTATTATATCCGCTTCCGCCATCCCAGAAATAAATCCATCGAGCCTCACCTCGACGCTCGATGAGCTGCCAGTTAGGAGTCAAGTTATCCACCACCACTTTTTATCTCGAGCTAGTAGCATGTCACCACACCCCTGTGTCATAACCGCCCTTATGTATGATATTGGCGTGTTTGTAATAAATTGTTGAGCAGCCTCCGCTCAACCCTGTAATATATTTAATGCTACTGGTCCTCTGTATATCAAGTATTTGTCTACCAGTGAGGATAGCTCGTCCTATACTGGCATCAATAGATCGATTTTCTCAATAAGTATTTTATTGAAAAACCGGTCGTGATAATCTCCTAGCCCCAACGAGGAGGAGAACCGCCTGGCGAATCCATGGGAGCAGCGATGAACTGCCTTCTCTTCGGGGGGAGGGGAACTGGCGAGGAGGAGATAGGAGCGTAGTAACCGCAGGGCCTCGTCCCTTCCAACTTTAGATCGTTCCTCAGCGAAGGGGTGAGGCTATTATTTACTACTAGTACTAGCATTATGGTACGTTATGGGATTGCATTATACTGTAAATAATAGCACTAGTAAGAAATTTTTGGCACTAGGTAGTAGTTTTTGGCGTGGATTAAGAAATTTTGGGTATGTTTTTGCCATTTTTTGTACACGCCAACTAGTGTCAAAAAATGTCTTACATTATGTGACGCAGGAGTACGTACTCGTACTGTAGCAGTACCAGTACTACTTTTCTCAACTATGAGTATTAGTGCGATGTACTGTACTTCTAGTCTAGTCTAGTCTAGTATAGTGCACCAGTTTTGAACTCTTGAATCTCAGGGCCAAGGAGCTACAATTGGAAGTGGATGGTACTACTGTTCTGTAGAACCATCGCTGCACTATCAATGCAGGGGAAGTATACCTACGTAGTGGCCTAGTGGGTACTCTCGGTGCTATATTCAGCCGCTCCTCTCACGTAGGAGTAGTTGGCCTACTCAGCCGCTCCTCTCACGCACCCACTAGTAGCCTGTTTATCAGCGACGGTTACTGCGGTCTGCGGGGGCAGAACATTTGAGTTATTTGATACAGCGAGACTAGGCTTTTCGCTTCCATTTGTGGAGGTGTAATGGATCTCGTCAAACTTTGTTAGTAGTTACTTCTTTATGAATGAGATGAAGCAAAGCTTTTGCCTCCGTTTAAAAAAAACATGTCAAGAGGAATTTCTTTTATAGTAGAGCCGATAATGGAGTGAAGTCCATGCGTGCAACGCCACAAGCTACAAAGTACTAGTAGTACATCACTTTACATAGAGTACAGAGCCATATTGCACAGTTCCCAATGCCCCGCCAGGCTTTTCCGGCTCCTCGGGCTTAATTGGGAGGCGCTAGTTTAAATATTCTACTACTAGCTAATGAGGAAGCTGCAACGTGGTGCGGCTAGGACGAGCACGCGAGCCACAGGATGCTGGGAAGGAAAACCCGTTCACGTGGCTAGGCTGTCCAGTGCACCCAGATTGTGGGGCCGCATGTCCGTTTGACTTCAAAACTCAAACTACCCATGTAAAATATTGGCTCGCAGCAAAGTGTAGTACTAGTACTATTTTTTTTAAAGGCTGACGTGCGTTCGGCCGGGATCGAACCCACAAAACGAGGCATACACTCCCGCGACCACTAGTAGTACTCGTTGGAGTACAACGCAACCTAGAATCGCCTTTTGTCGCTAGTAGTACGTACATTGTTCCTTACAAGAAACCCCTAATAATGCAAGAAACCACTAAAATGCCAAGAAACTACTACCACTTGCATACGTGGTAGACTTAAGATAAGACTACCTTATCAACCATTGTACATGCTCTTACCAACCAAAATCCTTGAGTAACCTCCTACCTCCGGCCCGTCCACCTAGTCATCCTCGGCCATGGGATGCAGCTACCGCCGGCGGCAAAAGGAGAGATCAAAACCGCCGGCGGTGCGGAGCCCATGTTGCGGCAGCCCGGATGCCAGCTCCGTCCGGCGCTCGCGATCGCTAGCTAGCCAAGATAGCTCCGTCTAGCTGCTTTTCTACAAGGTTTGCTAGCTAGATTGGCACGGCAGCGCGCCGGCTTGCTCACGCGCACCGCGCTCAGGCCAGCCATCTGGCTCAAGCGAAGGCCAGCGCGGCTGCTTGCTCGCTCGTGAGTCACGCTCGGGCCAACCTGCCAACCCGTGCGGAGGCCAGCGCGGCGTCCGGCCCGTCTGGCGGAGCGGCGGCCAACTCGCTCATCACCGGCGCCACCGACGAACACACATCAGTACTGTTTGAAGTAATGTTCAGGAAAAATAATGATTTGAGTGGGAATAACAGGATAGAAGGTCAAATGTGGGTCCCTCGTGTCAATGGTCAAACAAAATGTGTTGGTTTAAGCTGCCTCATCAGCACGGACGTGTGGGCCAACCCAGTCATAAATGGGTTTAAACGAACCTAATCGGTAGGAGTACTAGGTAGTACTAGAAGTTTTTGGCGTGGATTAAGAAATTTTGGGTATGTTTTTGCTATTTTTTGTACAATAGATTCTTCCTAGGGCTGGTTGAAAGTGGTAGTTTTATGTTAAATACTCTACATATTGTAAGTAGGAGTGAAAGTTAAGCTTTGGAAGCCAATAAGCAAGGCTAGTTACATAGTGCATATGTGTACATGATTGAAAGTAAATATCAACCATGAGTGACTAATATCTTGATGGAAAACTCGAAACTATGGAATACTAGAAAAAATACATGGTTGGAAATACTAGCAATGTTCATGTCCGTTGCAATGAATCATAATTAGAATAATACTTATTCACAAACTTGGTACAAAACACCCTAATTTTGATAGACATATGTATATTATGTTTCAATTATAATATATTTCTTGGGCTGTTTTGGTGAGGTCATGGAGGGATGTGGTTGGTTTTAAGATACTAATTATGGGTTTTTCTGCAAATTGGTAGACAAGTGGGATGTTGGTGAAAAAAGACAACAACTTACCTCACAACCGTTAGATGTAGATCTAATGGTCAGAAACGACGGATGGCAGACACACCAGCATCACCAACTTAGTCTTGTGTAGGAGTACTAGAAAGATCCATGCATTAATGGAACATTGATACGTCTCCGTCGTATCTATACTTTTTGATTGTTCCATGCCAATATTATTCACTTTCACATACTTTTTGGCAACTTTTTATTTTATTTCTGGGACTAACATATTGATCTAGTGTCCAGTGCCAGTTCCTGTCTGTTGCATGTTTTTTGTTTCACAGAAACCCAATATCAAACAGAGTCCAAACGGGATAAAAATGGACGGAGATTTTTTTGGAATATTTATGATTTTTGGGAAGTAAAATCAACACGAGACGGTGTCCGAGGTGGTCACGAGGTAGGGGGGCGTGCCCTACCCCCCAGGCGCGCCCCTGACCCTCGTGGTCCACCCGTAAGGCGGTTGATGCTCTTCTTTTGGTGCAAGAAAGCTAATTTTATGAGAAAGATCTGGGCGAAGGATTCTCCCCAATCGGAGTTATGGATCTCCAGATATAAAGGAAACGATGAAGGGGTAGAATCTGAAAATGCAGGAAACGCAGAAACAGAGAGATAGATCCAATCTCGGAGGGGCTCTTGCCCCTCCCAAGCCATGGGAGCCAAGGACTAGAGGGTAAACCCTTCTCCCATCTAGGGAGAAGGTCAAGGAAGAAGAAGAAGAAGGGGGGCTCTCTCCCCCTTGCTTCCGCTGGGGCCAGAACACCATCGGGGGCCATCATCATCACCGCGATCTTCACCAACACCGCCGTCATCTTCACCAACATCTCCATCACCTTCCCCCTTCTATATCCAGTGGTCCACTCTCCCGCATCCCGCTGTACCCTCTACTTGAACATGGTGCTTTATGCTTCATATTATTATCCAATGATGTGTTGCCATCCTATGATGTCTGAGTAGATTTCTATTGTCCTATCGGTGATTGATGAATTGCTATGATTGGTTTGAGTTGCATATTTTATTATTGGTGCTGTCCTATTGTGCCCTCCGTGTCGCGCAAGCGTGAGGGATTCCCGTTGTAGGGTTTGCAATATGTTTATGATTTGCTTATGGTGGGTGGCGTGAGTGACAGAAGCACAGACCCGAGTAAGTAGGTTGGTTGCGTATGGGATAAAGGGGACTTGATACTTTAATGCTATGGTTGGATTTTACCTTAATGAATCTTTAGTAGTTGCGGATGCTTGCTAGAGTTCCAATCATAAGTGCATATGATCCAAGTATAGAAAGTATGTTAGCTTATGCCTCTCCCTCAAATAGAATTGCAATAGTGATTACCGGTCTAGTAACATAGTCATTTGCCTAGGGACAATTCCATAACTCCTACCACCACTTTTCACACTCGCTATATTTACTTTCTTGCATCTTTATTTAAACAGCCCCTAGTTTATATTTACACGTTCTTTATTATCTTGCAAACCTATCCTATCACACCTATAAAGTACTTCTAGTTTCATACTTGTTCTAGGTAAAGCGAACGTCAAGCGTGCGTAGAGTTGTATCGCTGGTCGATAGAACTTGAGGGAATATTTTTTTCTAACTTTAGCTCCTCATTGGGTTTGACACTCTTACTGATCAAAAACTGTTGCGATCCCCTATACTTGTGGGTTATCAAACATCAAGATGCATTTTTTTATAAAAACACTTGTTGTGATTGACCCTTGCGGGAGTAATCCCATGTGTAAAATCTAATGATATCTCGAGAAATATGAGATAAGGTGAAGAGGAGTTGGGTGTGGTGGTGGTTGGTGGTCAGACTGAGCGGAGGCATGGGGATTGACGACGCCGGCAGCGGCCACTAGGCCATTTTGTTCCAGAGGCTTCCTTTCTTAATTTCTCAACAATGAGGTTTGTTGGAGATAAGCATGAACGAGGGAAGGCCTTGTCTGCAAATGTGGAGAGGGGTGTGGGTATCTTTTAGTTTAATTTCCATCCGTCAGATATAGATCAGACGGTCTATATTGCAAGATGGCACACGTACCATCATCACCAACTTGGTTTTATATAAAAGAAGAAATATAAGTATGGAGATACAAACGTATTATCGATACTTGCTTCCGTAAACTAGCATCTACATTCTATTCAACGCCTCGGCATGTGGGGCCTTAGCACAATGACTTCTCGACTGTGTAAAACAAAGATTTTCCCGTCGCCGACAAGGAGGGGGTGACGGCGGCACACTTTTTGGCTTGCTCTAGTCCTACTAGGTGGTCTAAGCACGTGTAGATTTATTCTTTTTCACGTCTCGTGTTTGCCGTACTGCCATGACTGTTGATGAGTAGATGGTAAGTTATTCACGGGGAAACCCTTGTTGAGTGTGTTTGCGAGAGAGAGAGAGAGACAGTGTGCGTGTGAGATATGTTAGAGACTGAGGCAATGCTAACAGATTCTTTGTGTCTGTGTGTGTGGAGGATAGAGAGAGACATGTACAAGGGGATTTGTGTTGTGTAACGTGGAGACACATATACATAATTAGAGAGTGAGTGTGTGAGATACACATGCGTACATGGGGAGAGATGAGGATCCAGATAAATGGGTGTTTGTGCGTGTTTGTGTGTGTTTGTGCACGCGTTTGTGTGTGACAGGGAGAGAGTGTATGTGGAGTAGAGAGACCACTAATGATGTAAACCTAGTATAAGGGAAGGGGGAATGGTGTCACATGTGTAGTAGCGAGATAGCACGGGTGCGGGCGGGGGGAGCAGACTATTTGGAAGAGACATCGAGTGTGTGTGTGGGAGAGGGGTGTGAGAGCGAGAGAAAGAGAGAGCTAGCGACGAGAGAGAGAGAGAGAGAGAGAGAGAGAGAGAGAGAGACTGAGAGACTGAGAGACAGAGAGGAAGAGAGGGGGCGAGAGGGGTCGTTTGTGTCCATAAATGGCATATACATAGGGAGACAATGTTGATGTTGTCCGAAATTCGCCTATGAACGGAGACGCAGGGGAAGCGAGTCATCGTGTGTGTGATAGGGACTTCATGAGAGATCTAGAATAGATGGTGTAGAGAACAATGTGCGAAATCGAGAATGATTACACATTAGGGAGCTATGCAAAGAGTCACGACATATATGTATACAGGTAAGGAGCTGGGGCGGGTCCGCATGTGGGAGAGATAGATAGAGGAGAGTGGTGCACAAGGAGACAAAGTGGGCTTGTTTGCAGTGGGGGTGGTGTGTGAGGTGAGTGCGCGAGAACCACATAACTAGGGAGATAGACGTTTGGGGGCGACGTTTTGTGTGTATGGGAAATATACACTCTACATAGTGTGTGTGCTTGGGTAAGAGATATAGCGGGAGACCTAGAGAGTGAGGCAAGAGATGTGTGCATGCCCGGGGAGACAAAGTGATAGAGACCGATGTTGGGGTCCGGACTTTACAAGAGAGAGGGGTGTTAATGTGCTCGTGTGTTGGTGTCTGGGGGAGAGAACGACTTCTCTCTATGTGTGTGTGTGTGGTGGTGGGGGTGACTTCAGATAAAGAGTGAGGTGTCTATATTTGAGGGACTTTAGCGTAATTGAGATATTGTGCACTCATGGTTGATCAATTTGTTTCACAGTTTGTACTATGAGATAACGATACTTTTGAACATGCGTGATATACCTTGATGTACCAGAATTACAAACCTAAGATTGGAATTTTGGAATTCGACTCCATCATTAGCTTTTGTAATTCATTTAAACGGAGGTACATTTTTTAAGCCGGAATTTCGTGATTCCAAATTCATATATCAAACCTAGAGATATACACATACGGGCATGTTCAAACTTTATAATCATTCACTTTATTCATACACATACACATTTTTGCTTTTGTCATCATATATAGGATAAACACATTTGGAATTTCATTTGAATTGGACTATATGATGGTATTTGCTTGTACTAGCTCAATGATCCATATTTTAATTGAATGGACAATCTAAGTTCCGTATTGGAGACATTGATTTTCAAAACTTGCACTTTTTTTTGCGTGCAAAACAAACAAATTGTCGGCCATGATATCATAGTCGGCCGTACGAGAGCAGAATACTTATAATTTTAGGCGCCAAAAGCTTTCAAACTTCCCGCTCACATCGAAATATCACGCGCCCGAAAGTTTAGCCCTGCAATATTCCTGTTTTACCCCTACCACATGAACGGAAAAGGGCTGCTTTGGTAACTCCATTGTTTCCCCCTCTTTGCCCCCAACATTCTTCCCAAGAGCCCCTCCCCTTCCCCTCCCCGACCCCCCCCCCAACCACGGCAAGCCGCCGAATCTAGTCCTCGGCCGCAGTGGTGG